>NC_053022.1:359197361-359413931 GCF_003073215.2 Triticum urartu
TGTTGATGTTAGCTATATCCCCTAGGATGCATGCTAGTTAGTTGCCGTAACATGCTACCACTTCCCGCGGCTCTATTGGCTCGAACTCGCCAGGGTGCACCGCCGTGACCACCAATCTTCTGGTGCCGAGCTCATTTGGGCGTCGTGTCCTCTTTTCCTTCTTTCCCTCACTGGCTTGGGAGGTCCCACCTTCCGTGCTATAGTTAGGAACATCATCAGCGCCAGTCTCAGTGCCGGTGTCATTGGTGGCATCAGCGTCGGCACCGGCGCCACCACCATCGTCATCCGTCATGACAAGGGGGTCCTGACACCCATCTTGCTGTCTCTCATGATCCGCCAGAAAGTCTAGGTAGGCGTGTGCTCGAACTAATTGGGACCGAGAACCTCCGGCCTCATCGGAGTCGGTCATGTTTCGTAGGGTTCAATGTCGTAGTCGTTTAATTATCGAGCTTTATATAATAAAGTGAATAGTGAAAAAAGTGACCTTTGTTTTGCCGGAAATGTCGTTTCATTCCCGTCGCGACAAATCTCGAGCACTCGATATGTCCAACTTTCTAGCACAAGTCATGGCAAAATTCACGGAAAATTTCGGCATGACCTTTGCTAGAAAGTGCACATATAGAGCGCCTGAAATTTGCCGGAATGGAAATGAATCAACATTTCCGACAAAACATAGGTCACTTGCAATCGGGAAATGAATCAATAACCAAATTTGTCGCTGTCGTGGTAGCAACAGAGCAGTTATAATCAAACCAGCATGATCATCCACACCTATCTTTGGCCAATCTAGGTACCACACAGCCACTAATTATGTCACTGTCATGGACAATGCAAGTAAACTTCAGGTACTAACAAAATTAGCCCTACGCTGCAACTTACATTATTGCAGTCCATGAACAAAAGCCACCAAAAAACAAAAAATATGGCTGCCACAAAATGAGTCCTGATGGTTACCAACTGGTTGGCCCATAGGAAAATGCAATGGAGATACCAGAAATGGCTGCCACATGCCAAAACATAAAATATGGTTGCTATGTTTCACAACCTTAGATCAAGTAATAAGTTTAGTTTAGTTATCTAGGCAAAGCATTAGTTTAGCTTCACTACCTATAGCAATATGACCAAAGTTCACTGTACTTATCAAACCTAGAAAAATTCCCTCTTAGAGAGGGAACAGAAGTTTATTTTCAAAATTGCAGTAGCACTGCAGCTATCACATTCTGTTCTATGATGATGATCTATCAGTGTATACCACCTAACGATTTTGTAAGAACAGACACCTAGCAGCAGCAAGACACCTAGCTTTCTCTCTAGCTCTGGCTTACTTGAACATGAGCGGGAGGAAGAGGGGGCGGGGGCGTACTAGAGCGGGAGGGGGTCCATTGCCGGCGTCGGGGTCGGGGCAGTGGCCGGCGTCAGGGTCGGGGTCGGGGCAGTGGCCGGCGTCGGGGTCGGGGTGAGGGCGGCGTCGGGGTCAAGGCTGAGGCCGACGTCGGGGTCGGGGCTGAGGCCGGCGTCAGGGTCGGGGTTGAGGTCGGGGGTGGTCGGCATCGGCGGTGGCATGGGCGGTGCGACGTCGGTGGTGCCATCAACGGCGGGGGAGGGGCGGCACGGAAAAAGGGGATCGATCGGATCGAGCGAGAGTGAGACTGAGGAAAGAGATGGGTGCAGTGGCTCTGTATACACAACTTAGCTATAGCGCGTCTTGGCAAAACATGCTATAGCTAAGTTAGCTATAGCGCTTGCCAAGCCAAAACGCGCTACTGCTAATTTTTTGTTTTTCTTTTTCTTAGGTATAGAGCTTGCCAAGCCAAAACGCTACTTCTAATTTTTTTTCTTTTTCTTAGCTATAGTGCTTGCCAAGCCAAAACGCGCTACTGTTAACTTTTTTATTTTTCATTTTTCTTTTTATTTTTATTTTTCATTTTCATTTTCTTTTTCATTTTACTTTTACTTCTTCTTGTTCTTTTTACTTTTATTATTTCATTTGACCGGCCGCTATCGGCGGTATACAAAATAGCTAGACACACACACAAAATTTGTGGATTGTTTTGTCAGCTTGGGTGACGACAACGCTTCAGACTGATCTTCTTCCCTCTTTTGTTCGTTGTCGAATAATTGAGACCATGGTTGTGACTTTTACTTCTCCAGGGATTATGATCTTTCATAGGTAATGTAGTGTTCATTCTTATTTTCACGTATGTTTCATCGTCATCAGCATCATCTTCCCTCATCGGATCACTGTACTGGTCGTAGTCTTCCTCGTTGGCGACTCCATCCATTCCGGCGATGCTCATTTTGCTTCTCCTCACAACAACACAGCTAGGATTCATCGGATCAGTTATGAAGAAACATTGTGTCACGTGTTTAGCGTGTACCCATGGCTCATTTTTGGCAATGGCATTGACGGTACCGCTATCAGAGTCGGGTATACACATGGTAGTGAAATGTCAGTTTTCTCTTTGTACATTCTTAGCCCATCTGACATGGAACTGTTGGGGAACGTAGTAATTTCAAAAAAATCCCTACGCACACGTAAGATCATGGTGATGCATAGCAACGAGAGGGGAGAGTGTGATCTACGTACCCTTGTAGATCGACAACGGAAGCGTTTGGTTGATGTAGTCGTATGTCTCCACGGCCCGACCGATCAAGCACCGAAACTATGGCACCTCCGAGTTCTAGCACACGTTCAGCTCGATGACAATCCCCGGACTCCGATCCAGCAAAGTGTCGGGGAAGAGTTCCATCAGCACGACGGCGTGGTGACGATCTTGATGCACTACTGTCGCAGGGCTTCGCCTAAGCACCGCTACAATATTATCGAGGACTATGGTGGAGGGGGGCACCGCACACGGCTAAGAATATGATCACACGGATCAACTTGTGTCTAGGGGTGCCCCCTGCCTCCGTATATAAAGGAGCAAGGGGAGGAGGCCGGCCGGCCCCTATAGGCGTGCCAGGAGGAGTCCTCCTCCTAGTAGGAGTAGGACTCCTACTAGGAGGGGGAAAGAAGTGGGGAGGGAGAGGGAAAGGGGGGGGCGCCGCCCCCCTCTCCTAGTCCAATTCGGACCAGGGGGAGGAGGCGCGCAGACCACCTCTGGCTGCCCCTCTCTCTCTCCACTAAGGCCCATATGGCCCATTACTTCTCCCGGGGGGGGGGTCCGGTAACCCTCCGGCTCTCCGGTTTTCTCCGAAATCACTCGGAACACTTCCGGTGTCCGAATATAGCCGTCCAATATATCAATATTTATGTCTCGACCATTTTGAGACTCCTCGTCATGTCCGTGATCACATCCGAGACTCCGAACTAACTTCGGTACATCAAAACTCATAAACTCATAATATAACTGTCATCGAAACCTTAAGCATGCGGACCCTACGGGTTCGAGAACAATGTAGACATGACCGAGACACGTCTCCGGTCAATAACCAATAGCGGAACCTGGATGCTCATATTGGCTCCTACATATTCTACGAAAATCTTTATCGGTCAGACTGCATAACAACATACGTTGTTCCCTTTGTCATCGGTATGTTACTTGCCCGAGATTCGATCGTCGGTATCTCAATACCTAGTTCAATCTCGTTACCGGCAAGTCTCTTTACTCGTTCCGTAATACATCATCTCGCAACTAACTCATTAGTTGCAATGCTTGCAAGGCTTATGTGATGTGTATTACCGAGAGGGCCTAGAGATACCTCTCCGACAATCGGAGTGACAAATCCTAATCTCGAAATACGCCAACCCAACATGTACCTTTGGAGACGCCTGTAGAGCACCTTTATAATCACCCATTTATGTTGTGACGTTTGGTAGCACACAAAGTGTTCCTCTGGCAAACGGGAGTTGCATAATCTCATAGTCATAGGAACATGTATAAGTCATGAAGAAAGCAATAGCAACATACTAAACGATCGGGTGCTATGCTAATGGAATGGGTCATGTCAATCAGATCATTCACCTAATGATGTGATCCCGTTAATCAAGTAACAACTCTTTGTTCATGGTTAGGAAACATAACCATCTTTGATTAACGAGCTAGTCAAGTAGAGGCATACTAGTGACACTCTGTTTGTCTATGTATTCACACATGTATTATGTTTCCGGTTAATACAATTCTAGCATGAATAATAAACATTTATCATGATATAAGGAAATAAATAATAACTTTATTATTGCCTCTAGGGCATATTTCCTTCAGTCTCCCACTTGCACTAGAGTCAATAATCTAGATTACACAGTAAGGATTCTAACACCCATAGAGCCTTGGTGCTGATCATGTTTTGCTCGTGGAAGAGGCTTAGTCAACGGGTCTGCAACATTCAGATCCGTATGTATCTTGCAAATCTCTATGTCTCCCACCTGGACTAGATCCCGGATGGAATTGAAGCGTCTCTTGATGTGCTTGGTTCTCTTGTGAAATCTGGATTCCTTTGCCAAGGCAATTGCACCAGTATTGTCACAAAAGATTTTCATTGGACCCGATGCACTAGGTATGACACCTAGATCGGATATGAACTCCTTCATCCAGACTCCTTCATTTGCTACTTCCGAAGCAGCTATGTACTCCGCTTCACATGTAGATCCCGCTACAATGCTTTGTTTAGAACTGCACCAACTTACAGCTCCACCGTTTAATGTAAACACGTATCCGGTTTGCGATTTAGAATCGTCCGGATCAGTGTCAAAGCTTGCATCAACGTAACCTTTTACGATGAGCTCTTTGTCACCTCCATATATGAGAAACATATCCTTAGTCCTTTTCAGGTATTTCAGGATGTTCTTAACCGCTGTCCAGTGATCCACTCCTGGATTACTTTGGTACCTCCCTGCTAGACTTATAGCAAGGCACACATCAGGTCTGGTACACAGCATTGCATACATGATAGAGCCTATGGCTGAAGCATAGGGAACATCTTTCATATTCTCTCTATCTTCTGCAGTGGTCGGGCATTGAGTCTTACTCAACTTCACACCTTGTAACACAGGCAAGAACCCTTTCTTTGCTTGATCCATTTTGAAATTCTTCAAAACTTTGTCAAGGTATGTGGTTTGTGAAAGTCCAATTAAGCGTCTTGATTTATCTCTATAGATCTTAATGCCTAATATGTAAGCAGCTTCACCGAGGTCTTTCATTGAAAAACTCTTATTCAAGTATCCCTTTATGATATCCAGAAATTCTATATCATTTCCAATTAGTAATATGTCATCCACATATAATATCAGAAATGCTACGGAGCTCCCACTCACTTTCTTGTAAATACAGGCTTCTCCAAAAGTCTGTATAAAACCAAATGCTTTGATCACACTATCAAAGCGTTTATTCCAACTCCGAGAGGCTTGCACCAGTCCATAAATGGATCGCTGGAGCTTGCACACTTTGTTAGCTCCCTTTGGATTGACAAAACCTTCTGGTTGCATCATATACAACTCTTCTTCCAGAAATCCATTCAGGAATGCAGTTTTGACATCCATCTGCCAAATTTCATAATCATAAAATGCGGCAATTGCTAACATGATTCGGACAGACTTAAGCATCACTACGGGTGAGAAGGTCTCATCGTAGTCAATCCCTTGAACTTGCCGAAAACCTTTTGCGACAAGTCGAGCTTTGTAGACAGTAATAATACCGTCAGCGTCAGTCTTCTTCTTGAAGATCCATTTATTCTCAATTGCTTGCCGATCATCGGGAAAGTCAACCAAAGTCCATACTTTGTTCTCATACATGGATCCCATCTCAGATTTCATGGCTTCAAGCCATTTTGCGGAATCTGGGCTCACCATCGCTTCTTCATAGTTCGTATGTTCATCATGATCTAGTAGCATGACTTCAAGAACAGGATTACCGTACCACTCTGGCGCGGATCTCACTCTGGTTGATCTACGAGGTTCAGTAGTATCTTGTTCTGAAGTTTCATGACCACCATCATTAGCTTCCTCACTAACTGGTGTAGGTGTCACTGAAACAGTTTTCTGTGATGCACTACTTTCCAATAAGGGAGCAGGTACAGTTACCTCGTCAAGTTCTACTTTCCTCCTACTCACTTCTTTCGAGAGAAACTCCTTCTCCAGAAATTTTCCGAACTTGGCAACAAAAGTCTTGCCTTCGGATCTGTGATAGAAGGTGTATCCAATAGTCTCCTTTGGATATCCTATGAAGACACATTTCTCCGATTTGGGTTCGAGCTTATCAGGTTGAAGCTTTTTCACATAAGCATCGCAGCCCCAAACTTTCAGAAACGAGAACTTTGGTTTCTTGCCAAACCACAGTTCATAAGGCGTCGTCTCAACGGATTTTGATGGTGCCCTATTTAACGTGAATGCGGCTGTCTCTAGAGCGTATCCCCAAAACGATAGCGGTAAATCAGTAAGAGACATCATAGATCGCACCATATCTAGTAAAGTACGATTACGACGTTCGGACACTATTGCGCTGTGGTGTTCCGGGTGGCGTGAGTTGCGAAACTATTCCGCATTGTTTCAAATGTACACCAAACTCGTAACTCAAATATTCTCCTCCACAATCAGATCGTAGAAACTTTATTTTCTTGTTACGATGATTTTCAACTTCACTCTGAAATTCTTTGAACTTTTCAAATGTTTCAGACTTATGTTTCATTAAGTAGATATACCCATATCTGCTTAAGTCATCTGTGAAGGTGAGAAAATAACGATATCCACCACGAGCCTCAATATTCATTGGGCCACATACATCTGTATGTATGATTTCCAACAAATCTGTTGCTCTCTCCATAGTACCGGAGAACGGTGTTTTAGTCATCTTGCCCATGAGGCACGGTTCGCAAGTACCAAGTGATTCATAATCAAGTGGTTCCAAAAGTCCATCAGTATGGAGTTTCTTCATGCGCTTTACACCGATATGACCTAAACGGCAGTGCCACAAATAAGTTGCACTATCATTATCAACTCTGCATCTTTTGGCTTCAACACTGTGAATATGTGTGTCACTACTATCGAGATTCAATAAAAATAGACCACTCTTTAAGGGTGCATGACCATAAAAGATATTACTCATATAAATAGAACAACCATTATTCTCAGATTTAAATGAATAACCGTCTCGCATCAAACAAGATCCAGATATAATGTTCATGCTTAACGCTGGCACCAAATAACAATTATTTAGGTCTAATATTAATCCCGAAGGTAGATGTAGAGGTAGCGTCCCGACTGCGATCACATCGACTTTGGAACCATTTCCCACGCGCATCGTCACCTCGTCCTTAGCCAATCTTCGCTTAATCCGTAGTCCCTGTTTCGAGTTGCAAATATTAGCAACAGAACCAGTATCAAATACCCAGGTGCTACTGCGAGCATTAGTAAGGTACACATCAATAACATGTATATCACATATACCTTTGTTCACCTTGCCATCCTTCTTATCCGCCAAATATTTGGGGCAGTTCCGCTTCCAGTGACCAGTCTGCTTGCAGTAGAAGCACTCAGTTTCAGGCTTAGGTCCAGGTTTGGATTTCTTCTCTTGAGTAGCAAGTTGCTTGCTGTTCTTTTTGAAGTTCCCCTTCTTCTTCCCTTTGCCCTTTTTCTTGAAACTAGTGGTCTTGTTGACCATCAACACTTGATGCTCCTTCTTGATTTCTACCTCCGTAGCTTTCAGCATTGTGAAGAGCTCGGGAATAGTCTTATTCATCCCTTGCATATTATAGTTCATCACGAAGCTCTTGTAGCTTGGTGGCAGTGATTGGAGAATTCTGTCAATGACGCAATCATCTGGAAGATTAACTCCCAATTGAATCAAGTGATTATTATACCCAGACATTTTGAGTATATGCTCACTGACAGAACTGTTCTCCTCCATCTTGCAGCTATAGAACTTATTGGAGACTTCATATCTCTCAATCCGGGCATTTGCTTGAAATATTAACTTCAACTCCTGGAACATCTCATATGCTCCATGATGTTCAAAACATCGTTGAAGTCCCGATTCTAAGCCGTAAAGCATGGCACACTGAACTATCGAGTAGTCATCAGCTTTGCTCTGCCAGACGTTCATAACATCTGGTGTTGCTCCAGCAGCAGGCCTGGCACCCAGCGGTGCTTCCAGGATGTAATTCTTCTGTGCAGCAATGAGGATAATCCTCAAGTTATGGACCCAGTCCATGTAATTGCTACCATCATCTTTCAACTTTGCTTTCTCAAGGAACGCATTAAAATTCAACGGAACAACAGTACGAGCCATCTATCTACAATCAAGCATAAACAAGCAAGATACTATCAGGTACTAAGTTTCATGATAAACTTAGGTCAATTAATTTACTTAAAGAACTCCCACTTAGATAGACATCCCTCTAATCCTCTAAGTGATTACGTTATCCAAATCAACTAAACCATGTCCGATCATCACATGAGATGGAGTAGATTCATTGGTGAACATCATTATGTTGATCATATCTACTATATGATTCACGCTCGACCTTTCGGTCTCCGTGTTCCGAGGCCATATCTGTATATGCTTGGCTCGTCAAGTATAACCTGAGTATTCCACAGGTGCAACTGTTTTGCACCCGTTGTATTTGAACATAGAGCCTATCACACCCGATCATCACGTGGTGTCTCAGCACGAAGAACTTTCGCAATGGTGCATACTCAGGGAGAACACTTCTTGATAATTAGTGAGAGATCATCTTATAATGCTACCGTCAATCAAAGCAAGATAAGATGCATAAAAGATAAACATCACATGCAATCAATATAAGTGATATGATATGGCCATCATCATCTTGTGCTTGTGATCTCCATCTTCGAAGCACCGTCGTGATCACCATCGTCACCGGCGCGACACCTTGATCTCCATCGTAGCATCGTTGTCGTCTCGCCAGTCTTATGCTTCCACGACTATCGCTACCGCTTAGTGATGAAGTAAAGCATTACAGCGCGATTGCATTGCATACAATAAAGCGACAACCATATGGCTCCTGCCAGTTGCCGATAACTCGGTTACAAAACATGATCATCTCATACAATAAAATTCAGCATCATGTTTGACCATATCACATCACAACATGCCCTGCAAAAACAAGTTAGACGTCCTCTACTTTGTTGTTGCAAGTTTTACGTGGCTGCTGCGGGCTTAAGCAAGAACCAATCTTACCTACGCATCAAAACCACAATGATAGTTTGTCAAGTTGGTGCTGTTTTAACCTTCGCAAGGACCGGGCGTAGCCACACTCGGTTCAACTAAAGTTGGAGAAACTGTCACCCGCAAGCCACCTATGTGCAAAGCACGTCGGGAGAACCGGTCTCGCATAAGTGTACGCGTAATGTCGGTCCGGGCCGCTTCGTCCAACAATACTGCCGAACCAATGTATGACATGCTGGTAAGCAGTATGACTTATATCGCCCACAACTCACTTGTGTTCTACTCGTGCATATAACATCAACATATAAAACCTAGGCTCGGATGCCACTGTTGGGGAACATAGTAATTTCAAAAAAATTCCTACGCACACGTAAGATCATGGTGATGCATAGCAACGAGAGGGGAGAGTGTGATCTACGTACCCTTGTAGATCGACAACGGAAGCGTTTGGTTGATGTAGTCGTACGTCTCCACGGCCCGACCGATTAAGCACCGAAACTACGGCACCTCCGAGTTCTAGCACACGTTCAGCTCGATGACGATCCCCGGACTCCGATCCAGCAAAGTGTCGGGGAAGAGTTCCGTCAGCACGACGGCATGGTGACGATCTTGATGCACTACCGTCGCAGGGCTTCGCCTAAGCACCGCTACAATATTATCGAGGACTATGGTGGAGGGGGGCACCGCACACGGCTAAGAATATGATCACACGGATCAACTTGTGTGTAGGGGTGCCCCCTGCCTCCGTATATAAAGGAGCAAGGGGAGGAGGCCGGCCGGCCCCTATAGGCGCGCCTGGAGGAGTCCTCCTCCTAGTAGGAGTAGGACTCCTACTAGGAGAGGGAAAGAAGTGGGGAGGGAGAGGGAAAAGGGGGGGGGGCGCCGCCCCCCTCTCCTAGTCCAATTCGGACCAGGGGGGAGGAGGCGCGCAGCCCACCTCTGGCTACCACTCTCTCTCTCCACTAAGGCCCATATGGCCCATTACTTCTCCCGGGGGGGGGGGTTCCGGTAACCCTCCGGCTCTCCGGTTTTCTCCGAAATCACCCGGAACACTTCCGGTGTCCGAATATAGCCGTCCAATATATCGATCTTTATGTCTCGACCATTTCGAGAGTCCTCGTCATGTCCGTGATCACATCCGAGACTCCGAACTAACTTCGGTACATCAAAACTCATAAACTCATAATATAACTGTCATCGAAACCTTAAGCGTGCGGACCCTACGGGTTCGAGAACAATGTAGACATGACCGAGACACGTCTCCGGTCAATAACCAATAGCGGAACCTGGATGCTCATATTGGCTCCTACATATTCTACGAAGATCTTTATCGGTCAGACCGCATAACAACATACGTTGTTCCCTTTGTCATCGGTATGTTACTTGCCCGAGATTCGATCGTCGGTATCTCAATACCTAGTTCAATCTCGTTACCGGCAAGTCTCTTTACTCGTTCCGAAATACATCATCTCGCAACTAACTCATTAGTTGCAATGCTTGCAAGGCTTATGTGATGTGTATTATCGAGAGGGCCCCGAGATACCTCTCCGACAATCGGAGTGACAAATCCTAATCTCGAAATACGCCAACCCAACATGTACCTTTGGAGACACCTGTAGAGCACCTTTATAATCACCCATTTACGTTGTGACGTTTGGTAGCACACAAAGTGTTCCTCCGGCAAACGGGAGTTGCATAATCTCATAGTCATAGGAACATGTATAAGTCATGAAGAAAGCAATAGCAACATACTAAACGATCGGGTGCTAAGCTAATGGAATGGGTCATGTCAATCAGATCATTTACCTAATGATGTGATCCCGTTAATAAAATAACAACTCTTTGTTCATGGTTAGGAAACATAACCATCTTTGATTAACAAGCTACTCAAGTAGATGCATACTAGTGACACTCTGTTTGTCTATGTATTCACACATGTATTATGTTTCCGGTTAATACAATTCTAGCATGAATAATAAACATTTATCATGATATAAGGAAATAAATAATAACTTTATTATTGCCTCTAGGGCATATTTCCTTCAGGAACATCGTCGCGCTATGCAATCCAGAGTAGTTAAGCTCCCATATCTCTTCGACCCTTCCGTAATATCTTTTAATTACATTCCCGGTCATGGCTTCCATCGTCACCCCTGAGTTTTGGTCATCACTGTTTATATCTTTCTCCTTCGTGTAGAACGTGTATCCGTTGATATCGTATGCTTGATAAGTCGCGAGGTTGGTCGAGGGGCCATGTGCTAAGGCGTATATGAGCGTTCCGTTAGGACAACCCTCTTCCGGGGGATTAGCTAGAACTCGCTCTTTGAACCAACACAAGAAAGTGGAGTTGTGCTCTCTAATAACTTCAGCGTCCGTCCTGTGCACCCCACGGTCATGGTACTTCTTTGCGATGGTCTCTTTTTGCAGTGTCACAAAATCTTCTATCACATCTAGGTGTTGTAGCACTACTAAGTTTGCCCAGTCAAGGTCATTTTGTCAGCCCGAGCGTAACACATTCACATCCCTATGACCGTTGGTGTGACCTTCGCCTTCAAGCCTTCCGCAATGCTTGTTCATGGGCAAACCAACAACAGGGTCTCCGGTGCCTACTAGATAACTCTCACAGAAAGAGATGCACTCTTTGGTCAGATATCCCTGGGCTATGCTTCCATCTGGCTGGGACATGTTACGAACGAATCCTTTGATGACACCATTCATCCTCTCGAACGGCATCATGTTGTGCAGGAATGTCGGCCCTAGGTCGATGATGTCGTCCATGATGTGGACACATAGATGCACCATGACATCAAAGAACACGAGCGGGAAGTACATCTCTAGCTCATTCAGTATGACAAGGATCTCTTCCTATAGCCTATGGAGTTGCTTCACACTAATTGACTTTCGAGAGATAGCATAAAAAGTGGCATAGGTCAGTAAGCGTCTCACGCACATGTGTGTCCATAATCCCTCTAAGTGCAACCGGGAGTAACTGCGTCATCATCACATGACAGTCGTGAGACTTCATCCCACCGAACCTTTTTTTCTTAGTGTCTAGATTTCTGCTTATCTTCCCACAGTATCCAGAACTAACTTTGATTCCGGCAAGACACTTGAACAATTGATCGACCTCCTTCGGATCTAAGGTGAAGCAAGAGGGGGGGCAATATTGTTCTTCCTTCTTGTTTACTTTTTTGCCCCTATCTTCCGTCTCCGTCTCGGTCTCCTTTGACGACCTTTTACCGGGGATTTGGAGATCTTTCCTGATATTCAAAAATTCCAAGTCTTTTCTTGCCTTCGGCCCATCCTTGGTCCTCTCCGGCATGTTCATCAATGTTCCAAGCAAACTCTCAAGGATATTTTTTGTGATATGCATTTGATCAAGGCTATGAGGCGTGTCGAGTATGGGCCAGTATTCCAAGTCCCAGGAAACAGATCTCGTCTTCCATACCTTCAGCAGGGGCTCCGGCGCCTTTTTCTTCGTCTTTCCCGGCGAGGGGCACTCTTCCCAGTTCCTCAATAACTTATATATATTTATGCAACACTACGCTTACGTGGAGGACCTCGATGCTCAGCCTTACCATTGAATAGATCTCCATGCTTTCTCCACGGGTCATCCTTCTCGAGCCATCTTCGATGCCCCATGTAAACGATTTTCGAAGACCCGCCATCTTTCGATAGCTGCAGAGAAGTTGTATCATCCATGCACCTCGTGCATCCGCAATATCCATGGCACACCTGGCCGGAGAGATAGTCGTAACCGAGATAGTCCTGCACCGTTGTGATCAGCGCGACTCTTATGTAGAAATACTCTCCTTTGCTTGCATCCCATGTCTTGGCCGGCGTTGTCCATAAGGTATGTAGCTCCTCTTTTAGTAACCCGAGATACAAATTTATATCATTTCCCGGTTGTCTCGGCCCTTGAATAAGCATAGCCATGTGTATGTATTTTTCTTTCATGCACAACCAGGGGGGAGGTTGTACATCCATACAAACACGGGCCATGTGCTATGATTGGTGTTCTGGTTGCCAAATGGATTCATGCCATCACTACTAGCGCCAAGCACGACGTTCCTTGGATCATTTGTGAAAAAATCAAATTCAGCATTTAATGCTCTCCACTGGCTAGCATCTGCGAGGTGTCTCAACTTCGGCTCATCTCCGTCATCACTACAAAAAATACACTTCTGTGATGATACGTGTTTGTCACAGTAGGTCGCGTTTTCTATCATGCATGTACATCCATGACAAATTTATGACAGAATCAAGATAGTCATACCTGTGCTGTCGTAGAAGTGTTCCATGACATTGCCAAAATTATCATCACGGAAGTGTCCACTTCCATGACGATAAATCACGCATCACAGAAGTGCCTTCATCAAGGGTGACCGACACGTGGCATCCACCGTAACGGAACGTCGTTAAGCTATCGGGTCGGGTTTTGGATCCGATAACCCATTAACAGCCCCGACCAATGGGGATTTTCCACGTGTAAAATCATCATTGGCTGGAGGAAACACGTGTCGGCTCACCGTTGGGACAGATGTCATCCGCTCATTGGACCGAAGGCGCCTATGATACGGCGACATGTGCCACGGCCCAACAGAGGCCCATTCCTGTGAAAAGGCCGGCCCGTTTGACTTGGACAAAAGGTGGCGGCCTGGCCCATGGAAATCCTATTAACGGCCTGTTCGCATATAGCCCATTTACAGCCCGCTAACCTAGGGCCCGTTACGCCCTATCCGAATTAGGCCTAGTAGCGTCATCTGGGCCGTCCAATATGATTCAGCCCATTTTAACTTATAGCCCATGTGCGGCCCATGACTTCTTTTGGCCCATATGAGGACCTTTGTAACTCTTGGCCCATTAACGGCCCGTGGTGAAACTAGCCCGTAATGAATAGTGTATCACTTTATACCCATTAACGGCCCGTTATTCCATTGGGCCGTTTCCAGCCCAAGTTATCTTTCGGCCTTCTCAGGGCCCATTTGCATCATTCGGTTACATACGGCCAGTTACTATCATTTTCTGCTTGTGGGCCAAATTCAGCCCGTCGTTACAGTCGGCCCGTTTGCGGACCGTTAATACGTTGGGCCGTTTTCATGTCAAAAAAACCCGCTGGGCTGTTTTCATAGAGTTATCAAATACAGCCTATTAACGGCCCGTTATGGTCCATGAATAGTACATCCCATGATTGTCGAAATGATGATACGCCCCGTAGAAGGCCCATGGATCCTACGGCCCGTATGAGGCCCATGCATAGTACGGCCCGTAGAAGGCCCATGGACCCTACGGCCCGTAGAAGGCCCATGGACCCTAAGGCCCGTATAGAAGGCCGATTGATCCTACGGCCGGATGAAGGCCCATGGATCATACGGCCTGCAGGAGGCCCATGGTTACAATAGTCCATGTGTTGCGATAATTATTTTGGCCTAGTTACCAAAAATAGGCTATTGTGGCCACTAGAAAAAAAACAAAAAAAGAACTCCAGTGACTACAAGCAAACAACTAAACAAGACAATAAGGAAATAAATAAGCAAGCAATTAACGCTAGCCTATTACCGCTATTACACATATTACATCCACTGGGCATCAAAGTTCGCCACCAGTGCAAATATAGGGAACAAAGAAGCACATTACATACACTGGCCGTCAAAATTGGCCACCGGTGCAAATAAACGCAGCAGCAAAACAAGAGCATAATTGAAAAAACTTCAGAAGAGCTCAAGAAACGTTATCCTGGGTATCCACCATGCTGGCAATAAGCTTAGCAAGCTGATTAGCTTTGTCCTATTTGGCGCTAAAATCCTCCAACACTTGCTGTTGCACCAGAAAGTATGCATCTGAATGCTCCAGGGACTTCCGTAGTCCTTTTGCTTCTTGTTGTAGCACAACTGATCGATGTCTTTCAGCTTGTAGTTGAGACTCAAGAAACCGAACTGATTCAGACAGTGAGTTTGAATAGCTTGTGCAAGCGGTAGTGGCCAGTAACTCAAACACTAAACCAAGACATGACTTTGGGGTTGTCTTGCTGTCTTCAAGATAGTCTTCCTTAGCTGTTTTATCAGCTTTGTTGGAGACCAACAAGGATGTGTCACTATCCTGAACCTTATCTGCATTACTTCCTTTACCATTGCTTAATAAGGCACTCTTCCCCAATATTCTGTCAGCATTCTAAAAGAAGAAACAAGCAGACACATACCAAGTTTAACATGTACTAGTATATGAAACTCATTTTGGTGAACCAGTTCATTAGTAAGGTGGACAGGATTAAACTACCAAGTCTTCTATTGCCAAGTACTAGTACATAATAAAAGCATCAAACAAACATATATCTATGTCCTATGGTCACTGCATTGTCTTTCCAAATCAAAATAGAGACAAGGTTCAAATCATATCAGTTCAAGAAAAAGCAGCAGTGAAAGAATACAAAGCGTGGGAAACTACACGGCACAACAATATTTCAGATGGGTACCACGGGTCTACATGTACAACAACACCATTGGCTCTATTGTGATGCTAGTAATGTGCATGATATGAAAGTCAACTGTATACACAATTGAAATTGAAATCAACAGAGCTATTGATAAGAGCAAACCTGTTAAAGAAACATGCGTGAACATACATGCTATGCCATTGGAGTTTCGATTGGATCCTTCAATTTAAAAATAAGTTTGTATGAGTAAATACAGTGATACAAGAGCAAAGCAATCATAGTTAAAAAAGGCGTGCCTAAGCGAGCGCTTAAGCGCGCCTAGGATCTAGGCGTTGGAAAAATGCATTGCGCATAACTACGCATAATCTGTGCATAACTGCGCATAAGCATGCGCTTTGGTCAGTAAAGCGCAAGGCGGTGGCAAAACGCACAATTAACGCCTAGCGCTTTTTTGAACTATGATAGCAATGGAATCTTAAATTAGAACAGTTGTTCTTCAGGTTTAGGCACTTGTTCTACATGAACAGAGTACAGTAAGACGCAAGAATATAATACTTAAAATAGAAAATGAGCTCATAGACCTTACCACATTCTTGGTTCCGGACCAGTACAGAACAAGGCGTTCCTAGTCATCATCCAGTAAATGTGTCTCAGGAGAACGTAAGGGAATTTGATGAGTTTGTTTGCCGGTGAAGTATGTTTTCTTCAGGTAATTCCGATACTGCCACCAAGCATTCTTGAAGATAGAAGAGGTATTAGCACAGGTTACCTCATCCTGAGTTTCCAAATCGGTCCTTCTCTATAGAGAAAAATGGGAAAATTTGCTGTATTATAACCATCATGGAGGTAGGATGTATGGGACGAAGCAAAGTAATTGCCATGAATAATATTACTTACACATAACTCCTAGACAAACACCTGCAACTGGCATTTCCCTTCATCTTCAGTATAATATTTCCAAGATGGGAAGATACGCACATACGATTTAACAACATCAAATGCGATAGATGCTAAACTACGACTAGCTGGTTGTGCTTCCTCCACAGGAATAGGCGTACTAACTGGTGGAGTTGGGGTTCGCCGTGATAGTACTGGCCCTTTGGGCACTGGAGCTTCCTTACTAACTGCTCTTGTTTGGGAGCTCTGTGGTGGAGATGGTGTTGTGTCAACAGGAACTGGGTTACTATCGGCTGGGGTTGGGGTTAGATTGGGTGAAGCTGGTTCTATGTCCATCATAGTAGGGGTACAATCTGCGAGAGTTTGGGTTATGTGTGGTAGGGCTGGTTTTTGTGCATGTACAACCGGGGTGCTATCTCCACCAAGAGGTAGCACTCTTTTATTTGAAGACCGTGTTTTTAGTCCGCTAGATACTAACATCACCCGCTCCAATTCAAATGGCAGATAAACAGGAAACATAGTTGAATGTATAGACATTGTATGAGAGACAGATGCAATAGATAGTGTGGAAAAAAGAGGGCATGAAATAGTTGACATGTATATTATTTAACTAAAACGGATAGCATGACATAATTTCACATATATGATGTCTATCTAAACTAGATAGCATAGCATAACATAATTCAAAGATATGATGAATAACTAAACAGGATCGCATGACATAATTCACCTACATGTTATCTAAGTAATCATGATTGCATCATTTAATTCACATATGTGATTTATATGCTAAACAGAGGGCATTCGATATGATGTCTGAACTAAGAACATGGTGTTGAATATTGTGTATATGATGTCTAAACTATGCAATGCAAGACACCGTATGCATGATATGAGCAGTATAACCGTGCCAAGTTATAGCATACACCTCAGTGTGGCAATAGGACTGGTCATCTGTCTCTGAATCCATCTCTGAGGAGCTATCGGGACCCAACAAGAGATCTACTTCGACAGGTAGCACTATCTGCTCTGAAGGCCTTGTTTTCACTCCAGATTTTCCCATCTCCCATCCAAATGGCTGATTCACAGGAAGAGTAGTTTAATGTACAAACATTATCGACAAATGGAAATGTAATGAAGAAAAGGATGGGCAAGATATCATTCAAATATATGATGTCTGGTTAAATAGGATGGCATTGCACATTTCACATATATTATGGCTGGCTAAAAGACATGAGACTGCATAATTCCCATATATGATATAGAAACTAAATAGGTGGCATTACATAACATGTCTAAACTAAGAAGATGACATATATGATGTCAAAAGTAGGCACTACAAGGCAACATATGCATGATATGACTAACATCATCATGCCAAGGTAGAGCAAACACCTTGGGGGGTAAATAGGAGTGGTCAGCAGCGTCCGAATCCACCTCAGAACAGATATCTTCCTCTGGATTACAATCTGGAGAGGGGTGGGGAGGGTTTTCCATTGAACCCACCATGGAGCGATGTCTGCATGACATTGTATTGCCGCGCAAAACTCTTCTCTTTTTCTCTACATGTTCAGCATGACTGTGTACAATATCTGACATGCATACGCAAAAAATATGGTGAGATTATGTAAGGAGAGCATGCAAAATTTTAGAGTGATAGTAACAACTAGTGGATCGATGTTTTTTCGTTGAACCAAAATAGCCCTAATGGATCGACGTGAATGTATAGTAATAAGTGATGCAACAAGTGTACAACCTCTTTGCCGTAGCCGTGTCGACCTCAGCATCATTGGGTTGGTCGCTGAAGCAGTTGAGGTAGAGGTGGCTGTCGGAGGTGTGGAGGAAGATCTGAGGAATCTATAGACGGCGTCCAGGGCACTACTCTTTTGTGATGGATCGTTCTGTCGTTGGAGCAGCTCCGGTGAGCCGTAAGACGTCAAGGCTGAAGCAACACAAGATAGACATCGTCAATCTCAAGTGGGATTCTAATAGCATCTCCAATAGATGATGTAAAATGGATGTAAAATTAACATCACCAAAACCACCTGACTACAACAGATGAGGTAAAAACTGTTGACTCCGAACTTAACTGTCGAAACTGAAATTTACGGTGGAATCTGAATGCTACTGTCGAAACTGAACGCAATGGTAGCAGAGAGGCATTTGACATGTAGTTTAGGGAGGGCATGCAGTTCATCTTCATCCGGCACCCGCTGAGCCGCCAGCCACCACCGGCCGAACCGCCGGCCCCAGCGCTGCCTCGCCGTCCCGGCCAGCCCTCTAGGCCCCCGCCCCCCACCATGAACCCTAAGATAGATAGTGGGGTACCTCTCTGGCGAGCCCCTGTCCCTGCTATGGGTGGTTCTTCCTTAACTCCGGCGAGCCCCCCAACCCCTGAAAATCGACTGACCCAAAAGTCGATTCAGTCGACTGAAGTTTGGCTTAATAGGAGCAGAGAAGCAGCACGAGCGAGGGGAAGAGCAGCAATAGCAGTTGGGCGAGCGAGCGATCAAGCGAGAGCCGGAGCAGCAGCAGCAGCGCGAGCGAGACCCGGAGCAGCAGCAGCAGATCTGGCTGGTATGGACGCTGCCGCCGAAGGGGCCTTGCACTGGGGGAGAGGCGCCATGGAGATGTCGCCCGTGGCGCCGGCTTCAAGGTAGCCCCTCCATCGGGGTGCGGGATGGAGCACCGTCGGCGCCGGGAGGTCGAGTTAAGGAGAAGGTGCGATGCGATGAGTGTACAACCTCTTTGGTGGCGCCGAGTAGGCCTGGGCTTCGTTCGAGGAGTCGGTGAGGATGCTGCGGTTCCGGTGGAGTAGGTTAAGGCAGTGCTGTGGGGATGGAGCAGCCGCGATAGATGAGCTGATCGTCGGAGCAGCTCCTTGGAGGTGGAGGACGGGGCGGCTGAATCGGCGGGACGGCGAGATGGACGATGGATCCTCATCCGGGGAGGTGGACGAGGGACGTCGAGCTATTGCGGTGGACGACGTCGTCGGGGAAGAGGCTCCGGCTGGGCAGCGGTGACGTGGCGGACGGAGGAGGGTGGGGTTTCGCGGCTAGAGCAGAGAGGTTATGGCGGCCTGGGATTTCGAATGGCGAAAAGGGGGCGATGGGAGGGAGTGAAGCATGACATAGGGACGCGCTTGTCCAATATGTAGGGTGTGTTACAAAAGTACCCCCACCGGTTTGAACTAGCGGCCCTTTCGGCTCAGGGTTAGAAGGGGGATTTCGCGTGTCGGGATTTGGCAGCTGGAGGGAGTTTTCGCGCGCGTTGTAATTTCGGGATAGCAAGGCGCGGGTTGTGAAGGCGCCAGTTTTGGGAGCACGATACCTGAATTTTCGGGATATAACAAGACGCGGGTTGAATTTTAGGGACAAGCCTAACATGTAGTAATATTGTACTTGTACGTACCAAATCAATTCGCACTTCCCTCAACCAAAAAGAAAATGAAAAAATAAAACTATTCACACCACACAAAGAGAGAGTCTTGCCACGTTTTACTATACAAATGCTATTCAAAGCTACTCCCTCCTTCCATCTATATAGGGCCTAATGTGTTTTTCTATGCTAACTTTGACCAAATATTATAGCAATGATATATGACATGCAACTTACCCAAAGCACACCGTTAAATTCGTTTGTGAAAGGTTCTTTCAATGATATAATTTTCACATTGTGCATGTCATGTACTATTAATCTTGTCAATAGTCAAAGGCGGTCTTAAAAATCTCATTACGCCCTATATAGATGGAAGGAGGGAGTATGAATCCATGTTATGTCCGATTAAATTTTTTCGCTTGCTGTATAATGCATGTAACCTACTCATACCAACATTTTAGTGCATTCCAAATGTCTATACTACCGCTGCAATTCAAACCAAATTTGAATTCGTTTCTCTATTTCAATAAGAATCTACAATCATGATTGTTGCCAACTTCAACCATCATAGTTTCCTTGCTATCCGCCAGATATAAATCGTACGGCCTATAATGCAGGATGGCAGGCACACCATCATCATCAACTCCGTTTTTATAAGAGTAGAGATAAAATATATTAAATGTAGTATAACATGTTCATAACCACACCATGTGTATCACCGTTATATATATTCACACATGCGTCGGTTTGAAACACTATGATAAATTCTTCAAATATCTGAATTCGCTTTTTATAATCAAGTATATATGATCTCTATTCGTCTTTTACACCCACACAACCCTCTTATCTTTGTAGCTAGCGCTAACTTTCTCTTGTTCATGCACACGCCCGCATCCCTCTCACCCTCCCTCAGCATTCTCTAGCTCCATCGCGCAAATTCGTCTTTTCACTTTAGGTCTTATACCCACGGTGTGTGTAGGCCCCGAGCTCCTTCTTTACGGCACACATTGATCGATATGCCTCTCTAGCTAGGTGTGCCTAGCACAAACACAAGATTCCCCTTTTCTCTTATCACCGTCCATGCCTCACTCCCACCAATCTTTTCATCTCTCTCGTACTCGCACACTCCTCCCCCCCTCGATATAGTATGCCTCTCGTACCACCTCCTACATGCATCCCTCTCTCTCTATCCTTCTCCTCGTGCCTCATTTGCTTCTAACACACACATGCATGTATACCAACTGATCTCCCAACATATACCTAGATCGACTTTAACTACCCCCCATCGATCGACGTACCTCATAAGTTATGTCTCTCCTTTCTCTAACAAAGGGCGATTGATCTTCCTATGTAGTTACGTCTGCTTACCACAACCACATCGCCCCCCCTCATCATTCGTGCATGCCTCCTGACCCATCTCTCACACGCACGTGCACAGACAACAAGCAGCCATCTCCTCTCTTATTGATATTGTGGGCGTGCCCTCCATTTGTCTAGCAAGCCTATCCCACCATTTGTTAGAAGCAACTCCACTACCACCCCCTCCAACACTCTAGCTCTATCTCTCTCCCAAACTTATTCCTCTCCTGCACATATGCATGGATGCCGATCGATCTCCCTTAATACATGAGGCAGATCGATCTCCTTAATACATGAGGTAGGCCTCTCTCCTCCTCCACACATATACCAGCCATTGTACCTCTATAGTTAATTGGGCCTCCCTCTTCCCCCACCACACACCAATAGTCGAGCATTGCAGGTAGGTATCCATGCCACAGAGACAAACTGCACATGTCCCATCTCACATTCCAGTAGGCCAGCCACTCTATATCTTTGACGTGGGCACACACAAATTCGATGGCACTCTTTATCTATTGCGCGTGTGCACACACACACACATCATCCCTCTCTTCGATTCTATGGACACCTCAAGTCCACTCTCTTCTCGTGGATCGCCCCCTCTATATATATGTTATATCCAGGACTCTATTTCACACACATTGCATATGTTACATTTTTTGATTGACCCCCCCCCCCAAAAAAAAACTCTCAAGAACCCACACACTATATCTCTCTAGGTTTGTACCTCTCTCACACAACCCCACATAGGTGGTGTACGTATACAAGAAGAGAATAAGTGCACCGTGCATGTACTCACGCTTCGTGCCCAGCCACACCGGCGCGGGTACACGGTGGAGCTCATTTCTTTGCGAAATGGCAGCCCACGTGCTAATTTGAACGCCTGTAGAGGTTTTTTTTACCTAGGGAGGTCGTGTACCACGCGTGCACGAAACAAAGTTCGACTTGACGCGTTATTTTTAAATAAAGTTACATCGCTCAATGGCACGTACACAGAATATAAAACGATTTTTATGGAGAAAAAGGTAGTCCGCTCACTATATACAATGGAGCCTGCCTGCCTGGTTTGTCGCTCTTCAGAGTATCTCACACAAGGCTATGGTGGCCTCTCTCTCTCTCTCTCACCGTTGGTCACTGATCCGGCCGCATCCCGTCCACCGGGGGAAAGGGAGTGCGGTGGCCTCTCTCTCTCTCTCACCGTTGGTCACTGATCCGGCCGCATCCCGTCTGCCGAGGGAAAGGGAGGAAGTGTATCGTTTTCCGTTCGACGACGCCGAGGCAGCACGTCTCGATCTGCGGTACATGCCGTTCTCTCTGACCAAGCTTCGGCGCGGCAGGGCCTACGCCACCTGCTCGCAGATTCCGCCCGCCGCCGCTAACCTAGTTACATCCCGATGACCTCCAGGTATCCGCTCCGGCCTTGCTCCCCTGCCCGTCTTCCCACGTCGCTGCATGTGGATCTTCCATAGTTCTTTTCCCAAAACATAGCTCGTCCGGCGTACTTTCCATATTGCATTCTCGTCCTCACACCATTTTAGACAAACACAACCGTGTTGTTATCTTCCCTTAGGACAAGGAATATGCTTCTTTTTTGTCGTCGCATGTGTCATCAACTGTTATTGGCCAGTAATTGTTTCCTTTCTACCTCTTTTTTGCAAACAGGGCTATCCATTTCACCTCGTTGCTATTGTGACCTTTTGGTGAACTGCACAAATCACTTTTTTCTTAAGAGTGTTTTGTGCGGTTGTACTAAAATGTCACACGGGCAACGTCTCTACATTTCAGTGCGACCGCACAAAGGGAGATTGGTTTTGCTCGATCCTCATCCAACTCCGAGCCTAATCTTCTCTAACTAGTTAGTCTTAAGAGAGGCTGCAAAGGTGACCGGCTTCTATTTGTGTGTTTATTGTTTCATCAGCAGTCATCTATTATCGTAATCACACTTAATATCTTTGGAGCAGGGACGCTCAGCTCTATTTTAGTGGAACTGCACAAAATGATCGGAATGTTGCGTGCTCCAGACAGCTATTTTTTCCCAACATGCCTTGTTGATTTAGACAGAGCTGGGGGGACGTTGCTGCCAATGAAAGCATGGATCAATTTTAATTTAACACCTTCTCACAACTCTGTCTTCAGTTGTGATGTAATTATTAGCTCTGATCTGCTAATAATTGACATGCATTAGCAAGGAAGTTAGTTTTTTATTGTTTCCGAAAGAGCATCGATGGCAAGACACGCGAAACAAAAGCTGAAAGCTCACACTATTGTACAATTTCATGTCACTGGAAAATTATTTGTATAGTACATCAATTATGTAAACAAATGATGGATGCTTGATAGCATTGCCAGAAGCCTCTTCATCATCCGGGTCCATGTGCCATGCACAAAATTATACTCCTTCGTTCCTAAATATTTGTCTTTTTACAAATTTCGAACGGGCATATTTTAGAGTGTAGATTCACTCATTTTGCTTCGTATGTGTACTCCCTCCGTTCCTAAATATTCTATTCGTCTTTCTAGAGATTTCAACAAGTGACTACATACGGAGCAAAATGAGTGAATCTACACTCTAAAATATGTCTATATACATCCGTATGTGCCAGTCCATTTGAAATCTCTAAAAAGACAAATATTTGAGTAGTCACTCGTTGAAATCTATAGAAAGAGAAATACTCCGGAGTATATTTAAGAACCAAGGGGGTAGTGCACAACCGCATGGGAGACTCAGCCCGGTCGTTGCGCCGCGTTAATAGTGAGTAATGAGCAGTCAAATCATAAGACCCACCTTTCCCACTGTAAGTTGCTCTGAAGAAGCAACCATCAATACACTCTTCTTTGAATCCGCTCATACTACTCCATCCGTCACTGTTTATACAACGCGCTTCAGAAAAAAGAAAAAAAAATCTATGGGACCAAGGCGACTAGCGATCGGCCTGAAAAATAGCATTGATAGTTATAGCACGGCGTCTATTACTAGAGGGAATAATGCGTACACACATGCATGCAGTGCTTCCACCCCGGGTACACACATGCATGCACTTACTCCACTCCGTAGTAGTACAGTACATGGAGAGAAAATTGTGGACTTGATTGCGGTTACCACGCCCTAATTAATTGAGCATTAAACCAACCGCGTCTAAAGTCTCTCTGGTGGTGGAAATGCATTAAGAGAAATGCATCATAATGAAGCGTGCCCTGTAAACTATGACGGAGGGAGGAGTAGTATGAAGGTGCAAAACCAAGTACGCGTATGGCCAGTCGGTCAACGCACGTCCTCTTGGCATATCACTGACATGTGGGACAGGAGTGTGAGGAAACCAATCTCAATTGACGACAAAGAGCCAACCCGCCGTTCCTTGAGAGAGACGAGGAGCGAGAACACACAGACGGGCTCGCACAGAGGCCAAGATATATTCGAGCATGGTTGGTTGATCGATATCATTCATTACATGTTAGGCTGCCGTTTTCCGCCCTTCTCCGGAATAAACGTGTACTTTATCAAAGATAAAAAAATAAGAGTACAGAAGCTCCACCATGCGGTTCTAGTAGTAATACTACTCGTACTACTGCTGTTGGCTCTTCACCTCTTCGTGAAGTCGAACAATGATGGTACTCCGCATGTTGGGTGCTACAGTGTATGCCTCTGACAATCTGACACCGAATGGACTGATGCATGTCCACCGAGGGTAGGTTGCATTAGACAAAAGGCGTAAGCGAGCTTCACCTTGTCCTGCAAGCTTCTTCTCATTCTGTGAGTTGACGGGACACACCAAAAAGTAGTCCTAGTCCATACTCCCTCCTTTCTGGTTAATATGGCTTAATCTTTTTTGCGGGTAAATGAGAGAGCTTTATTCATATATAAGCATTCTTAGGACGATCATCCAAGACACTGGTCACTAGGAAGTGAGGTACCCCGCAAAAAAGAAGTAGGAAGCGAGGTGTTTCATCAAGCCAGCTCTCGGCCACATTCAAAGTGCAGCAAGCACGGTTCGCACAAAGATGCGCCGCAAGGTTTGCTGACCTGTTTACATGCTGGATAACAAAAAACAGGAAATATTACCGAGCACTACTATTTGTAACAAGATATGAGCCAGAATTAAGCGTGAATTGTGGCGAGTGTTCCATGCAATCAACTTCCATTATCACATGCGAGAACCCTCGAAGAGAACCAAATGTGTTGAAGATTGCTTTATCACATTTTAAAATTATAATAAGAGTGCAGACGCTCCTCCATCCGGTTCCTAGTACTAGTATAGTACGTACCTTTATAGATTATAGTAGTAGTACTAGTAAACTTTGCGCCTGGCTGTTCGCCTATTCGGGAAGTCGAAAAATAATAGCACTAGTAGTAGTATAGTGTATGCTTCTGGCAATCTGACACCGAATTAACTGTTGCACGTCCACCGCCTAAGCGAGGGAGAGCTTGCATTAGTCAAAAGTTTCTCCTTGTCCTACGAGCCACCGCGCGCAAGCTTCTGCCGTCCTGCAACCTTCTCCTCGTTCGGCAAGTTGACAGGACATAGCAAAGTAATGCTAGTCCATACTGCCTCCTCTCCGGTTAATATGGCTTAATTTCAAATGAGATAAATACACTGTCTGTCACTGCATATTTGTAAAAATACAGTCAGTGGACTTCATAATACGCTCATTGCGCTCAATATATATATTTTTCGGTGTTTATACGGTCACTAGCTCACCCTGACTGAGTATGTGTGTGCATGCACGTGTAGGTTGAGCCCTTGGGCGTGACCGTGTGTGTTCCGTCGTGTGCTCGGACATGCGCGTTTTTGCGTCCATGTGTACGTGTGACTGTTGCATACACGTAGGGGGAGTACGTGTAGGGGCCACTAAGGAGCAGTCAAATCACACAGTAAGTTAGTCGGAAGAAGCAACCATCATTTCACTCTTGAATGACATGTACGCAATATAAAATGGTTGATATGAAGAGAAAAAGAAAACCACTATATATACACTAGCAGGAGCCTGAGCTACAAGCCTGCTTGCTTAGGTTGCTCTCTTCACAAGCATAGAACGACGGGCCTGATCCCGCAACTGGGGGAAGGGAACAATGTTCTGCATAGATGCGGTCGACATCGGCGAGGAGAAAACCCATAGTTGGTGCGTCCCAATCGGGGGTCACCGCGGTATGGGCCGATGCCGCGTCCCAACCGCCCTTCTAGCTAGAGCCCGACGTCCTAGGTAGTCCATCTTCCTTTTGGAGCTGGCTTGCTCCACTGCCGTAGCTCCATCTCCATGTCGATCTTTCTCTACTTCTACCGGCTTCTACTTGTGATGAGTTTATGTCTCATGAACTAGTGCCAATACTATTATTCTAATCACACTTCTTCAATATCTTTGCCATCAGGGATGCTCAGGTCGATTTTAGTGGAACTACACAAAAGCATCGTACGATCTGAGGGTGCCAGCCGTCTTTCCTTCGACAGGTTCTACCTGGCCAGGAAATTAAATCATGTTTAGGGTTTAGGGTTTAAGTCGTAGTGACCCCATCAGTAGTTTTTCTTTCATACACGCTCTCACAACTTTTTTCTTTAGTTGTGAAGTAAATATTGGCTATGATCTATGAATCATTGAGATGCATTAGCATGCGTGTTAGTTTTCCTTTGTATTTGATGGAATGTTGTAACGGGGCAACCTTGGAATAGGAATGAAAATGGAGTGGAAAGTTTCCGTTTTTCCGGAGAAAAAATGGAAACAGAGAGAAACCAACGTTTCGTTTCGTTGGATCGTGCCATCGAGCAAAACCAACGTTTAAATCACGTCTGTCGTGTTCATGTCTCACCCTCCTCCACGGCTCGACCCCACATGGTCGCTCGGCATGCCACTCACCGCAAACCGAGTGTATGATAACTTTCCCGCCTGCTTGTCGATGGATCGCGCCATGGAGTACTAGCACTACTGGAAGAGATTGACGAGTTGGGGGAGGACAACTAGCTGTAGCATGGACTCCCAAGAACTTTTTACATGCATGTTGTAGCCGGCTATTGCGACCTTTGAACGCGGAGCAGCCGCGTGCACCTGGAAGCGGCGCGGGCGACGCTCTCTCGGCCGGCGCGCCGCTTCAATGCCGGTGCCAGTGAGAGGTCGCGTCCGCTCTGGCCGGGCATGAATGCGGCACTGACCGTTTCGGGCAGGAAGCACGCGCGGGTGATGAAGAGGGTTCGGGTTGGTCAGGACCGGCCATGGCAGCGGTCCGGACGTGCGCAAACAAGAGATGATGTACGTTAATATTGCTGCGTATATAATTAACAACGTAAATAATGTGCCAGTTGCACAAATATGATTGGAGATGGAGATGGAAATGGAATTTTACGTAAACACGGATATGCATGTCTATGTCTATGTGTGTGTGCGCGACGACTCTCGCGACCTGGAAGCGGGGGCGTGTTTTTGATCGAGTTTTCTTTCTTGGTACGTTAGAAAATCAGTTGATCTAATTCACATCTAGATGTTATTTAAGGATATCACATCTAAGCTCCCACAAGTACATAATGTAGCAACAAGAAACAAAAAAAACTAGGAAAAAAATAGACCACAAACAGAGTGGACATCAACTTAGGGTTTGCACTCTCCACACGCTCGCCGCACTACATATATGTTACACGCTGGAGGCTCAACGTTCATTTGCTAGGGTTTGCTATATTCACAGTCTCTCACCCTCTCTTCACCGATCTAAACAAGACTATGTTGGCCTCTTGTCTCTCTCTCCCCCCTCACAGCTGGTGAAGGAGGCGTCCGTATCCCGTCGCACCGGGAAGGGGAGGAGGTGCAGCGTTCACTCTATCGCCTTCGGCGAGGGAGGCAATCCACTGTCGGCTGCGCTGTTCTCTTTCACCCAGCGCCTGTGAGGGAGGGCCACTGACCCCTTCTTCCTCGCAGCTGTACGTAGTGTGGGCAGATCCGGCCTCCCATGCACGCCTTGCCACATCCCGACGACCCTAAGCTATAAGTTTCTTTGAAACCGTCGTTGCTCTAGCTGCATGTGGATCTTTTTTGATCTGTAGTCGAATCTAGGTCTTGGTTCAAAGAGGAAAAAATGGTGCGGTGGGCTGGAGCAAGAATCTAGGACGTGGTTCAATGAGGGAAGGAGGGGCGGAAAGTAGTATAGACTGGCTATCCAGCCGCTTTGTAGGTCGAAAAGGGAAAAAGGGGGTAACCCAGTACACACATCTGTAAGGAACCGATCTCTTTGTTGAAAAGGGAAAGAAACTGGGGGTCGGGTAGTTTGTGCAGGACTAAATTTGCTGCCCTCACATAGGAAGAAGGTTCAAAGAGAACAAATATGGGACTAGCGCATATATGCTGCTTGGCTACATACTCTGCATCACCCATTTATACGTGTGGACGCACATGGTGCTGGCATGTCCCATACAGCTATTTTGCTGTTGTTAATCTAAGAATGCCGCCGGAAAATTGAAGCAATGCCACTGTTAAAAGTAAATTACATTTTTTAACGAATGTTGTTTCAAGAAAATGTCTCTGTTAATATGAATCAATGCAACCGTTTTAGAAATGCTACTGTCCTACTTTGTTTTCCATCCAAGATAAGTTAGATGCTTCTTTCTGTCACCGTTTGTTTCATCCTCCTTTATCGGCAAGTAATTGTTTCCTTTTTTGCCTCTGTTAAAATAGGGGTATCGATTCAACACTACTAGGAAAAGGCCTACTAGTGGTGCACCAATTTTGCCTACTAATGGCGCACTACTGGTGCGCCACTAGTACCACGCCACTAGTATTTTTTACTAATGGTGAACCACTGGTGCGCCATTAGTATCTGATATACTAATGGCGCACCACGCCGTGTGCCATTAGTATAGACCACCATGCGCCATTAGTATGCCTCCCAGGGGGCCATATTTACCCACATGCTTTGGCATACTAATGGCGCACTGTGGTGTGATGCGCCATTAGTATCCTTTGGCATACTAATGGCGCACTTTGTAGTGATGCACAATTAGTATCCTTTGGCATACTAATGGCGCACTTTGAGGTGATGCGCCATTAGTATGAATATTAGGTTTTTTTTACTTTTCTGATTTTTGCACATGTTACAAAATATATTATTGGACAGAATATAGATAGCAGCACACAGCAATAGCAGATTCATCGAATACAATAGAAGATTAGTCTCCGAATACAATTCATCATATTAGTCTCCGAATTCAAAAGACCGAACAAAGATAAAACATTACAAGTCTCGAGACCGCGAGTAGCGAGTTTGTCTTTACATTACAAGTCGATATCGATCATCTAAACTACCATCACATAGAAGAGAGTTGCGGTCATCACGATGAGCATCATCGTGATGAAACTGGTCTTCATCCGGTTCCTCCAACGCTCCCTCCTCTCTCCCGCTAGATAGCGGGCGTATCTAGATTCCGCCTCCGCCCTAGTGGTGTACCCTTTGTAATTGTTACCGCTGAAACGGTGAACCTGTCTCCGACACTCCTTCCCAGTCGTCGTAGACTCCGGGAACCTTACCCTTGTACACGACATATGACGACATCTCTATGCACAAGCCAAACAACAGACAATACATAAGCAATATATAAGTATGCAACAAAAAGATCAGAAGAGAAAAGCAAGAAATTAATAGCACGATTCATGGTCCTACTAATAAATAGCATCGATTACATCTAAGTTGAACGACTGTCCAAACCAAAGAGACATACAATTCATTAAATTTTAATTACAACATGAGCCAATCAATGTTCAGAACTACACATAGCATCACTACTTTTGACTCGACTCATGGGACCGGAGCGTGGATGAAGCCGCCGTCTATCGTGATGGTCATGAAATTGCGGGCGTTGTCAGCCTGCATTTGTAGCCTTGTGTCTATCTCACTGTTGGACGATTGATATCTAAGGTAGAACTTCCTCGGGGTATGAAGGACATCTTGATGGACGATGTCCGCAAACTCCGAATGGATGCGAAAGAATTCTTTTCTGATGTCCGCGTCCTAGATTGCCGACAAGCTCGCGGCCCAATCTTTGAGATTATCTGGTAGCAGAAGGTGATGCTGGTCCCATATGATCTCCTGCATGTGATGGAGGGCATAGTAGGCATCCTTCTGACAGCCAGGCGGCTGCTTGACGCAGCAGAACTTAGTATTGTGGGCAAACATGTGCTTGCCGTACCTACGAACTGTCCTGGTGAAGGTGCCTCCAAATTTGGCGTAGCCGGGGAGAACATCATCAAGAACTTTCTTGATATTTGTGTAGTTCATCTTGGAGTCACGGTTCGGGTCGAAATACGTGGCCATGGAATATTTCGGGCTTAAGAGGATGAGTGTGCAATGTATGTCACTGCACAGAACACAGAATGTTAGAAAAAAAAGAACGATCGAAATCTAAGAAATCATATGTTTCGGGGCGGTTAAGGGATAACTTACTCGGGAAAGTAAGACACACGGAAGTTATCCTTATCTGGGTTTGCCAGAATGACGCCTTCGAGGTGTGAACTCGCGACTTGGCGGTCCCCAGCGCTGCCCAAGAGCTTGGCACGCATGTAGAAGGGGTCGACTATCACGATGTTCGGGGTCTTGTCTCTAATGATCCGCATCTCCATACTCAGCGAAAACAGCCGAACGAAGGTGTAGTGCAGTGGATGAAGGTTAAACATAGCAAAGATGTCATCAAATCACAGGACGATCGTACCCCCGATGGCGCCATCCACAAAGCCCTTGCCCTCTGGCACCTTGGCCACGAAAACCGGGTATGCCACATAATTCTCTCTGAGACGCCGCTTCTCCAAAGAAGAACACTGCCATGCAGACTCCGCATAGCACCGGTTGCAGCATTGAGCATATTTGTCGGTAGCATCGCCCTACCCGCCACATGCACCCTCCTCGAGATATCCTTAGGTGAAGGTGGCCCGTCCTGAGCACGGATCGTACTCGGTGCCGGCTGGCTCGCACCGGCGCCCTTTTTAGCCTTTCATTTCCGTCCCTTCTTCTTGATCTGCTGTAATGGGACCGAGTTCTGCTCACAGACCGCCTTCTTGAGCGTGTTGGGGCTGATAATATTTGGCACCTCGGCTATCTGAGGCTCGGTGAAGGCAGCAGCTGGAGGCGTCTCTTGAGAACTGAACGCCAGACGACGCCTGTTGCAATTGGGTTTCTCCGTCGTACCAGCTAGATCGCGGTCGTCTTGGTTGGGTTCTTGATAAGGAGGCCCGCAGAAATCGTCACCGTACCCATGTTCGGCAAAGTACTTATCAACGTTGCTAAATGTACCGTCGTCATTGTCGTCGTCGTCCGGATCCTGTGCCATATGCATGTACGGATCCTGTGCCATAGGGATGTCCGGCATGTCCGGTAGCGTTGCGGCGTTCTTGCCATGGCTTGGCACCGACATGACTGGCGGTCCTGTCTGTGGGGTTGTGTCCCCCGCCCCCAAATGAATCTGGCTCTTCGGCCAAAGCAGGGGCCAGCTTACGCAGATGCTGAGGGTCATCTCTTCTTCTTCGTCGGCCCCAGCGGGTCGAATCGGAGGTAACAGCTCGTCGCAGCCTGGCAGCACCCGAACCTCTTCAACCCTATACACTGTGGGTGGCATCGGATTACCATGGAACACGGGGTTTCCCGGTTGAACGATTCTGCCCTTGGCGACATCGACCAACTCGCTGCCCACGAAGTGCAGGAGAGTGCAAGGAATGTCGGCGGCGCCCTGCGAAAACATGTAAGGCATCAGGGATGCCCAGTCAAAGGCAAGGAGATGAAGTCATCGACCGAGAGGCTTAGTTACCGTGATGCCGTCGAGCTCGGCTAATGTCGAGGCACTGCCAATGGTGGACGTGCAACTGACGGAGGGGCCGCTTGCTGGCGAGGTGCCGTCCGGCATACACCCGGGTGCATTAAGCTCCAATGCCCATGCCGGCGCAGGAGACATGAATACCGCCTCCGCCGGAGACACCAATGGCGCCGCCTGCGCGTTGTGCGAGTTGCTGGCCGTGAAGCTGGGAACTGGGGGAGGCCCCTGTTGGCCGCCCACAATCCACGCCGTCAGCCCATGAATCAACATAGGCACCATTGCGTTGAGCGTCGTTCCCAGTTGTTGTTGCACTTGCTCTTGGACAATCTCCGAAATCTGCGCCACTTGTGCCTTGAGTGCTTCAACCTCGCGCGACTGGCTTTCTGAGCTGGTCTTTTGCTCCTTTCACCCACCAGCGGTATAGTAGGACGACCATTTTGTGGACAAGCCTTCGCCGGCCACACGACCAGCTGACGTCGGCTTACTGAGCTTATTCTTGTTTTTCATTACATTCAACGCCCTATTTAAAGGGGTGTCAAAAGGGGAGCTCTGAGATGACCCCGTGCTACTGCTTTCATTGTCCCGCGGAAGGAACGTGAACCATTTAGAAATATTGGGGATTAATTAGAATGCAAACATATGGAGCTAATTACGCGGGGGATGTATTCCTTACCAGAACAAGATCAAGCACCCTGGTCTTCGGATCCGTGGTAAGCTCCTTTGTTATCGGGTCCTCCTTGTACCGGGCCCTGAGAAAGTTCCTGGTCTGCTTGTCACGGTATTTCTCGAAGCGGGGCGGTAGGCCTTGCTCGGCATGCTCCGCGCCCTCCTTGTCCCATATAGGCTCCGCCACTCTGTAACCGCCGGGACCGAGTTGGTGGACCCCTAAGTTCAACTTCCGCATTTCTTTCCCCCACTGACTTGATTCGGAGGTTGCGCTGCTCTCGAACTTGATCTTGAACTCCTTGTAGTCATCTTCGCTCATCAAAGGATATTTCGCCTTGATCTTCTCATAACTATCACCTTTTTCAATCATTGCCTTCACCGTGCTTTTCCAAGTAGACAGGGCCGTGCTCATCCTCGTGAGGGCGGCACCGTTCACTTTATTCCCTGAGAGGCGTGTGTTTGCAAACTCAGCGGGGAACTTGTATCGTTCTTGCAGCTTCGTGAAGAGGAGGCTGCGCAAATTCCCTCGGTCCTTATGCCTTAGGTTCTCGGTGTTGATCGAGACGGTGCTTCGAAGAATGCACCCGAGCTGAACCGAGTACCCCTTGACTACGTGTTTGGGCACCGTCGGATGCCCGTCGGAGTTCACTTCAGTAAATTCCTCCCTGACGATGTCGAGCACGCTCGGGCGCCGGTCCTTCCGTTGCCCCTTCGGTTGGCTGCCATCTGTGCGTGCGCCGCCATCATAGTGGTGGCATCCGCGGCGCCATCATCAGTGGTGTCATCCCCGACGCCACTAGGGGTTGTGTAGTCAGGATCGGTGTCTTCCGCGGCGTCCTCATAGCGGTGAGGTTCTTCCTCCAACTCCTGGGACAGCTCCCAGAATTGCTTGCCGCCCGAACCACCGGCCTCATCGTTGTGGGCCATGTTTCGCTCTAAATAGGAAAAAAGTTTGGTTATTGTCAAGGAACAAGATCATGGTCTCATCATTTAGGGTTTTTCGACACCGAGGCATCCTAAAAGCTAAGCTTTTATCATTTAGGGTTTGTCGGCGGCGAGGCACCCTAAAAGCCTAAGCGTAAATCATTTAGGTTCTTATCGACACCGAGGCACCCTATAGAAGCCAAGTTAAGTTTTCATCATTTAGGGTTTACCGATGCCGAGGCACCCTAGGTTGGGCCCAATCACTTGGCACTAATCACTTGGCTCTATTGCCACCTATGTTGGGTTTATCATCTAGGGTTTATCGATGCTAAGGAGAATTCTAAGTTGGGCCTAATCACTTGGCTCTATTGCCACCTATGGTTTAATGCAACAAGAATGGCGGGGCAGTTGATCCTACTTAACTAAGTACTAAGATACCCCGGCCCATGCATTAGTCGCAAGTACCCCATATGTCCTATTTTTAGCAAAGTCATGCTAAAATTCACGGAAAATTTCAGCATGACCTTTGCTGAAAATAGGATATATGGAGTACCCGAATTTGCCGGAATGGAAGTTAATCGATATTCCGGCAAACTCAAGGGCCTCTCGGGGTATAGCAGCATCACAAGTTGACAAAATTACACCATGATGATACCAAATTCTTGTAGCAGTACAATGAGTTCACAGGATAAAAAAATCATCCACATTCACCAACCCACACTGGTGGAGATACAGCAAACCATAACATAGCCTCTTAAATTATTTGTTATAAGGTTGTGATTCCATGATGTTATAAGGTACCTGTTTTGATCAGAAGCAGCAATTGCCACAAAATAATTTCACACACATATTCCAACAAGCACTTCAAAACAGTAGAATATTTACTAGCACGTGTTTGCCAAACTGCAACTATGTGATAGTGAACAACACAAGAGGTGCTGCTGCTCAGGGCTTCAATGTGAAATACTACTAGAAGATAACTAACTAAAAATATGTGGAAGTGGAGCATTACTACTCTACAGAAAGATAATGCAATGTAACAAAAGTGTAACTCTATCTATCTACAATGAGTGGAAATGGCCAAGCCTAAACAACTTACTACTTAACCAATTCTTAGGCAGGCCATACACAACACGGTGGCTCACAACGCACCAACCAGTCACATAACAAGAGCAGTTTAGCACCACTGATACAGTGCTCCATCTACCAAATCAAACAAGTAAATCAATTACCACACCAGCAGAACCATATAGTCAGTCCCGTGACCGTCACCATACATGTCACTATGATAGAGCATTTGAAGGGAAAATGACATGTTAGGCACGCATAGTGATATGGGGCACATTCAGATTCATACTAGTACATCATGCACATAGAAATGGTGCTCTTTTTTACTATCTGATTCTGTCAAAATGCAAGCATGTGTTGCAAACAAGTAGGTGGCTCTACTCGCGCATGCCGTCTGTAAAGAAAGAAGAGTGGATGACTAGATCACAAAATTTCCTAGAGAGCTCCAACCGGTGCAAGCACAGCAATAGCAATGTGGGGGAGGCAAGGCGCAGTCGTCGCTAAAATGATGGACAATTGAACCAACCTACAACAATTTTAGACTACAGTTGCCGATAATTACCAACTCCTGACAGTTTCAGACTACAACAGTTTCAGTTAACTATTTTTTAAACTACAACAATTTCAGTGAACTTTTCTTCGGACTATAACATGTGATGCATAGACATTGAACTTTTGTAGGAAAAAAATAATTACTGAATGTGGCCGGTCCCAACCACCAACAAATGTGGCCACTGCCATATCATTCAAGATATGATCCATACATCCTATGGAATGTTACATGTCTGTCTTGGAAAAGATGCAGGTGTACATGGACCAGAAAGAAATCTAGTACTAAGGAAATTATAGAAGATGTGCAGTGCAATGCAAGAACCCCAAGTCTGCGACTTACCGTGGCCGATGCATGAAATTCAGTTGTAGCCGAGGTTGAGCACGCGAAGCTTCGTCAGTTCCCGAAGCCCCTCGACATTGGCGATCTTGTTCTGCGACAGATCCAGCGAGTGCAGGCCCTTCGGCAGCGATCCGAGGGAGATATGAACTGCATGACGAACAGAACAACCCAAATTCAGCAACGGAAGCTGTACTATCTATCTACTAGTTACTGAATGTCTGAAGATGCTACTGTCTAGTACGGGAGCACGGGAGCGCACGAGCACGCGGGAACGGCGGCCGCACCTAACCCTAGGTCGCCGCCCCGTGGGGGCATGGGGATGAGCGGGGGAGAGAGGGAGGGAGGGAGAGAGACTAACCAGGCCGCGCGGGGAGGCTCGCGCCGCCATCGAGGAGCGCGTCCGATGAGGCTAGCCGCCATCGAGGGGCAGCTCCGACGAGAGAGATTTGGTGGTGGCCGGAGCGGAGACGACAGAGGGCGGAGACGGCGAGCTTGGGGGAGGCGGGGATAGACGGCGGGGAGGTCGTGGGCTTCTAGGGTTTCGAGGGAGGCGAGGGAGGCGGCGCTCGGGGGGAGGAGGGGCTCGGGGGGGGGGGGGGGGGGGGGGGGGGGGGGGGGGGGGGGGGGGGGGGGGGGGGGGGGGGGGGGGGAGGCGGCGCTCGAGGGGGAGGAAGGGGAGAGGGAGGCAGTGGGGGCGCGTGGGCGGCTGCGGCGCAGTGGGTCGGGGCAGCGGCGTGGTTGTGACGCCCCCAATTCAATCATACACTAATCATACACGCAAACGTGTACAATCAAGATCAGTGACTCACGGGAAGATATCACAACACAACTCTACAAATAAAATAAGTCATACAAGCATCATATAACAAGCCAAGGGCCGCGAGAGCTCGAATACAAGAGCTCGATCATAGACGAGTCAGCGGAAGCAACAATATCTAAGTACAGACATAAGTTAAACAAGTTTGCCTTAAGAAGGCTAGCACAAACTGGGATATAGATCGAAAGAGGCGCAGGCCTCCTTCCTGGGATCCTCCTAAACTACTCCTGGTCGTCGACTGTGGCCTGCACATAGTAGTAGGCACCGCCCGAGTAGTAGCAGTCGTCGTCAACGGTGATGTCTGGATCCTGGGCTCCAATATCTGATTATGACAACCAGGTAGAAGGGAAAGGGGGAAAAGAAGGAGAAAGCAACCGTGAGTACTCATCCAAAGTACTCGCAAGCAAGGAGCTACACGACATATGCATGGGTATATGTGTAAAGGGGCCATATCGGTGGACTGAACTGCAGAATGCCTGAATAAGAGGGGGATAGCTAATCCTGTCGAAGACTACGCTTCTAGCAGCCTCCGTCTTGCAGCATGTAGAAGAGAGTAGACTGAAGTCCTCCAAGTAGCATCGCATAGCATAATCCTACCCGGCGATCCCCTCCTCGTCACCCTGTTAGAGAGCGATCACCGGGTTATATCTGGCACTTGGAAGGGTGTGTTTTATTAAGTACCCAGTTCTAGTTGTCATAAGGTCAAGGTACAAATCCAAGTCGTCCTGTTACCGAAGATCATGGCTATTCGAATAGATTAACTTCCCTGCAGGGGTGCACCACATAACCCAACACGCTCGATCCCATTTGGCCGGACACACTTTCCTGGGTCATGCCCGGCCTCGGAAGATCAACACGTCGCAGCCCTACCTAGGCACAACAGAGAGGTCAGCACGCCGGTCTAAATCCTATGGCGCAGGGGTCTAGGCCCATCGCCCATTGCACACCTGCACGTTGCGAGGGTGGCCGAAAGCAGAACTAGCCCCCTTAATACAAGAGCATGCTTACATTCCAATCCGGCGAGCGCCGCTCAGTCGCTGATGTCACAAAGGCTTCGGCTGATACTACGACGTCGAGTGCGCATAACTGTCCCCGCGTAGATGGTTAGTGCGTATAGGCCAGTGGCCAGATTCAGATCAAATACCAAGATCTCGTTAAACGTGTTAAGTATCCGCGAACGCCAACCAGGGCCAGGACCACCTCTCTCCTAGGTGGTCTCAACCTGCCCTGTCGCTCCGCCACAAAATAACAGTCGGGGGCCGTCGGGAACCCAGGCCCACCTCTATTGGGATGGAGCCACCTGCCCCTCCAGCCCCAACTCCAAACAGTACCTCAGGTAATGTAACAGTGTAAAGTATATAGTATATGCCCGTGATCACCTCCCGAAGTGATCACGGCCCAGTAGTATAGCGTGGCAGACGGACAAGAGTGTAGGGCCACTGATGGAACACTAGCATCTTATACTAAGCAGTAGGATAGCAGGTAAAGGTAACAACAGTAGTAGCAAGGACAGGCTATGCAGCAGTATAGGATTAACTGAAAGCAGTAACATGCTACACTACTCTAATGCAAGCAGTGTAGAGAAGAGTAGGCGATATCTGGTGATCAAGGGGGGGAGGGGGTTGCCTGGTTGCTCTGGCAAGAGAGAGGGGTCTTCAACTCCGTAGTCGTACTGGGTAGCAGCGGCGTCGGTCTCGGTGTCTAGTGGGAGAAGAGGGGGAAGAAACAATAAATATTAAGCAAACAGATGCATAGCGGTGCATGACATGACAAAGCGTGATGCTAGGTGTGCCCTAACGCGGCATGAGGTGGTACCGGTGAAGGGGGGAACATCCAGGAAAATATCCCCGATGTTTCGCGTTTTTGGACCGATGAACCGGAGGGGGAAAGTTATGTGTTCGCTATGCTAGGGATGTGTGGCGGACGAACGGGCTGCATATCCGGGTTCGTCTCGTCGTTTTGAGCAACTTTCATGTACAAAGTTTTTCCATCTTAGTTACGGATTATTTTATATAAATTTTTAAAGATTTAAATCATTTTTAGGATTTATTTAATTAATTTAATCAACATTATCCAGAACAGTTCATGCTGACGTCAGCATGACGTCAGCAGTCAACAGAGGAGCTGACTAGATCGCTGACGTGTGGGTCCCACCTGTCATAGGTATAATAACCTAATTAACCTATTAATCAGTTTAATTAGTTAATTAGGTACCTGATGTTTAACTAGTTTAATTAAACAGGACTAATTAAGTCAATTAATTTAGTTAATTAATTAATTGATTGATTAACATTTTTATTTACTTATTATTTATTTTATTTATTTATTATTTTTTAACATTTTTTTGAAACGTTCTGGGGCCATGGGCCCCATGTGTCATAGAGCAAGGGGCCCTAACGGGCGTGGGGTTTACGGGTACGGGTGCGGGCGTCACCCGAGCGGGCGCACGCCCAGGGGCGTGCGGGGCGGCGGACCCGGCAGGGCACCAGAGCAGGGGAAGGCTGGTGGTCTGGGGCCGGCGGTGAGGGGCGAAGCGGCGGTGGGGGGGGTGGCGCGACCATTGCGGGGTCGGGACAGCAGCAGGGAAGCGGCAGCAAGCAGCGATGGTATGGCAAAGCGGTGCGGCAGCAGGGACGCGGCCAGAAAGCAACCGCGGCGAGCGCGGCGGCCAAGGCAAGCCACGTGGCGTGGGACGGTGATGACTGGCGGCGTAGGCGGACAGGGGGGCCGAAGGAGGTCACGGCGGGCGCGGGCCTCGATGGCCGGAGGAGGGAAGGCGCGCGGGGCGCCGTGGTACACGCTAGCGCACGCGATGCAGCGGCCGCGTGGGGCGAGCGAGGCACGGGCAACGCGAGGGAGCGCGCAGGCGAGGGGCGACGTCGCGTGAGCGGGAGCAGTGAGCGGGGCATGTGCGTGGTGCGCGGGGAAGGGCAGAGGAAGGTGGGGCCTCACCGCAGGGCGTAGGGCACGGGGCAATGGTGCTCGAGGTGGGGGACAGGGACGGCGGCGTCAGAGACGAGGAGGCAGTCCGGTGGAGAGGCGTGGTCGAGGCGGCAGGGTGACTTCGGGGCAAGGCGGAGCCGACGATACGGCGACGATGACGGCGCACAGCGGCGGAGAGGCGACGGCAGGCAACAGCAAGCGGTGTCGGGCAGCACCGGGTGGCGGGGCGCGGCCGTCGGGGCGGCGCCAGGGGCAGCGGTCTCGGGCGCTGGGGGGAGGTTCGACCCCCTTCTCGATCGGATCGAGAGAAGAGGAGAGGAGCGACCAGGAGAGGGAATCGTGGGGAGCGAGTGGGGTGGATAGGGGTTAGGGTTCGGTCGTAGTGGGCGGTTAAGGGAGTGGGGCTGGGCTGGTTGGTTGGGTCTTCGCCCACTTGGGCTGGCCAGCTAGGCCACGGTTGGCCCAGTAGGGGGGGTTGCTTTATTTTTTTATTTTGTTAGTTTTGTTTTTTTGTATTTTCTTTCATTTATCTATTTTCTTTTCTGTTTTCTTTTAACTTCCAATTTATTTTAACTCTATTAAGATAAATAATTAGTGCCTAGATGAGTGCTGTAAATTAAGCATGTGCTATAAAAGCTTGACTTCCAAAATAATTAGTTTAGGATTTTATAAAATACAAAAGTCATTTATTTAATTGTTTTAGCCACTGAGTTAATTACTTTTGAGCATTTAAACATGTTTTAAAGGTTTGGTTTCTCCACCAATATTTATTATGAATTACCTGCTACATTTAGAACATTTTAGTTTTGACTTTTGTAAACGCTTCTAGTTTGACTTTATTTCAAATTTGAATTTGAACGAGTTTTGAATCATCGCGAGATTATCAACAATAATCATGGTGACGTGGCAACATTAGTAGAGGGTTACTGTAGCTTAATTATCCGGGCGTCACAATTCTCCTCCACTACAAGAAATCTCGTCCCGAGATTTAGGAGGGGAGCATCGGGGGAGGGATTGGGTTACAAAAAAAAAATCTAACGGATCTTCTCGGTCTTGGTTTCTCTTCTCGAAGAGGTCGACCCATTATGTTGATGTCTTTATTTCTCTGCTTCAGGTCATCATTATGAAGTCTTCATCCTTTCTTCAGGGGTTCCATCGTCCTTACAAATAGGTAACGGGGCAGATCAGCAACGACAGAATGCTATAAGGGTAATAATCTGGGATTAACCCATGACTGAGCATACGATTACCTATCGAGTTGAACAAATAAAACACATCGAGGGTAAAGTTCGAAGGTACCATAAGAAGTTTCAAGCAGCCAGGCAATCGTTCAATGCCTAGACAAAAGATGAAAGGGTTTCAGGGCAACACGAATAAGTATTGCGTCTGATACTAGAATAGGTCATCTCTAGGAAGGTGACCTGTGGATGCATACGGAGTCAAGCGCGAGGAATAACCTTGGAAACCGGGGTTACAGGAGAGTCAGGTTTCGATCCTGTGGAACTATGGGTTATGGGCCCACCATGTGGTTCAAAAGTAGGAACGGCGCCGACATATTGCACGGTCATGGTAGCCAGGCATGGCAGAGGATAGCCTATCAGTTATGTTGGCAACAATGTCGATACCAAGGGCGAGGGACGAAGAGAACCATCTTCCTGCTTGTTGAACGAGGCGGACCAATAGGCAAAGTTCTCGTCCATCGGTGGTTACCGGAATGTCAACAACAATAGTAACAGGGTCTTGCTAACAGAATTGTACACCGAGGTGTTTACACAAGCGGGAGAATATTATTACTTAGATCATATGGATCACAAGAAACGTTAAACCAACCAATGGAAAGGAAAATATGGTTATCAGATTAAACAGAACAATGGAAAGGAAAATGTGTTTAAACACTTATTTCAAGGGTATAACCTTCCCAAGGGCAAGCAGAGCATGATATCCATGATAGGACAGCAAGTTCAAAAGCATTTAGATAAAGGGACGAGGGGAGAATCATGATAATACCCATACAATGGTGTTTGGATAATTGATCAAGAATCATGTAGCATTGCGCTTCCACTATACGCAATGATATTCAGAATACCCTAGTCATGCTACGAGGTAGTGATAACATGGTGTTTTAAGTAATGGTTGGATCGAAAGATCACAAGAGATACAAAGGAACACTTCCAAGATTATCTCGGAACGTAAGGATTAACCAAACACAACTAGGTCTGTGTTGGCAGAATGCCAAGGATGTCATCGATGATATCACAAATCATCGAGGGGCAGGGATGGTTACTTGTCATCATCCATTTGGTTGATAATCTGGAAGTAATCGAAATGTTGTTTGACGACCATGACAAATTTTGTCGAGAGGCTCCACGAAGATGTAATCGATCGGTGATGACATCAAGTCAAAGGAATGATGAAGCGAAAGGTTATTGGAACCATGGGTATGACACAAACTCGAAATCAAGTTTGCTGTTCAGGGAGAAATGATATGACGAGGAAGACCGACGTAAGATTAGCTCATCGTCGAAAATTGTGCGGCGAGAAGGACCAGGTAGCACATTTAAAATTTAGCACGATAGTGATATAGCCGATCGGGCTACGAATGACTTGAAGGATTATTAAACTCATAAGCCACGAAAATTACTTAGAGTTAATGAATCGGATTTCAGGCTCGATTCACTATTGATGTCCCTGAGTGTCTAACAACTCAGAACCCAGGGAAAAATTGAAATCGGTGAGAAATAATGCTTGAAGAACTCACAAAAAGGAATATGGTTATGTGATTTTATCGAGATACCACGGGGTAATACTTGAAGATAGAACGTAATAGAGGTTGCAGAGGTGTATTGATTTACAGGAGACAAGTGCTTTAACTAGTCTGAGAAATGAAATCAAGGAGAAAATATGATCGGAACCACGATTGCAAAGGATCAATTCACAGATACCAAATGATAGTATATCAAGGGAGTAATTATTATTACAAGAAGCTTCCATGATAGGATATACATTGTGTCCATGGGCATGAACACAAAGTTCAAGGTCGACTCCCACTTCTTTAATGTATAACCTTCCATTCACCTCTCACTTTCGAAGAAGTTGTAGTGTTGAAATTTTATCTAGCAAAATACCAGAAGAGTATGACTCGTGAAAAATTTCGAGTTCACACATATTAAGGAAGGCATAGGCTCAACCCGTCAGGGTATTGTGGAAACATATAGCACAAGCTTCAATCGTAAATACCACCAGCTCGAAAACAGGGCATGGTTGAGAAAACAGAGGATACAATTTACTAGAGGCTTTTATATGTCCGTGGAAAGGCTCACAAGCTTATTGAATATGAAGGACGTTGTTGAATAAATTTCCGACAAAGGGTCTGGTGGTCCACAAGAGATCTGATGTGAGCATCGGTGCTCAACCAGAGGAAGAAAGAATGCAAGGAGATCAGATTATAGAAGCAACTGACTAACTCAAAGCTCAAATGCAAAGGAATTATGAATTTCAAGACAAGGGATCAGAAGCAATGCTCTGATTAGGGATGGATAAATTGAATAGCCTTAGGGGTACAATCGATGGCAATTTGATTGGTCAAGAACAAGCTCATGTTCAAAAATGACGTCTGAGCCAGAAAGATAATTTAAAAGGGTCAACTGATAATTGCGTGCATTCGCACTCATGTTGAATCAATAGGTTCAAAATTACGGTGTCTAAGGATACTAATGAATATTGCCAGCCATATGGAAAGCATCCATTATGCAAGCAGACAAGTATTGCAGAGCAATAAGCTACTAAGGATTCTTGGAGGATCGAATAGTATTTCGAAGACCATTGTGAAACACATGAACAACTGGGGGTGAGCGGATACTCGATAAGTGCGAGAATTATCCATAGGGGTATTCAGGTGACAAAGAACAGCAAGGTAGTAAGCTCAAAGGATTATCGAAACAACGACAAGTATTTCAGGGTATCTTGTAATAACAAGACCAACTTGGGATGAATGTAAGAATAACAACTGCAAGTAGTTATCCATAAGGGTTGACGGTGGAAGGGGAATTGCAAACGCGATGAACACAAGTTCTCGGGTTAACAGCAGAGAGTATCTTCAGGGTCTTCACGTACAGCAGACGATCATCAGTAATAAGGGGCTCTCCGGGTGAAAGTGATAACGAGATCCTAATGTTAGATTTAGCAAAATTCATTTAACCCGAATAGAAGAGAGTTCAGAGTCCCAGAGTAAGGATAAAGGAGTAAAAGATCCTAATACCACCCAGATGGCGACGTGGGCCCGTAAGGCACACAGCCATGTTAGTAAAAGTTTTTGAAATGTCTAGACTCAACTTCGGCCAAGGAGTATGGAAGGGGATTCCTATAGGCAGTCGGCTCTGATACCAACTTGTGACGCCCCCGATTCAATCATACACTAATCATACACGCAAACATGTATGATCAAGATCAGGGACTCACGGGAAGATATCACAACACAACTCTACAAATAAAATAAGTCATACAAGCATCATATTACAAGCCAGGGGCCGCGAGGGCTCGAATACAAGAGCTCAATCATAGACGAGTCAGCGGAAGCAACAATATCTGAGTACAGACATAGGTTAAAAAAGTTTGCCATAAGAAGGCTCGCACAAACTGGGATACAGATCGAAAGAGGCGCAGGCCTCCTGCCTGGGATCCTCCTAAACTACTCCTGGTCATCAACAGCGACCTGCACGTAGTAGAAGGCACCTCCCAAGTAGTAGCAGTCGTCGTTAACGGTGGCGTCTGGATCCTAGGCTCCAACATCTGGTTGCGACAACCAGGTAGAAGGGAAAGGGGGAAAAGAAGGAGAAAGCAACCGTGAGTACTCATCCAAAGTACTCGCAAGCAAGGAGCTACACTACATATGCATGGGTATATGTGTAAAGGGGCCATATCGGTGGACTGAACTGCAGAATGCCTGAATAAGAGGGGGATAGCTAATCCTATCGAAGACTACGCTTCTGGCAGCCTCCGTCTTGCAGCATGTAGAAGAGAGTAGACTGAAGTCCTCCAAGTAGCATCGCATAGCATAATCCTACCCGGCGATCCCCTCCTCGTCACCCTGTTAGAGAGCGATCACCGGGTTATATCTGGCACTTGGAAGGGTGTGTTTTATTAAGTACCCGGTTCTAGTTGTCATAAGGTCAAGGTACAACTCCAAGTCGTCCTGTTACCGAAGATCATGGCTATTCGAATAGATTAACTTCCCTGCAGGGGTGCACCACATAACCCAACACGCTCGATCCCATTTGGCCGGACACACATTCCTGGGTCATGCCCGGCCTCGGAAGATCAACACGTCGCAGCCCTACCTAGGCACAACCGAGAGGTCAGCACGCCGGTCTAAATCCTATGGCGCAGGGGTCTGGGCCCATCGCCCATTGCACACCTGCACGTTGCGAGGGCGGCCGGAAGCAGAACTAGCCCCCTTAATACAAGAGCATGCTTACGTCCCAATCCGGCGTGCGCCGCTCAGTCGCTGACGTCACAAAGGCTTCGGTTGATACCACGACGTCGAGTGCGCATAACTGTCCCCGCGTAGATGGTTAGTGCGTATAGGCCAGTGGCCAGATTCAGATCAAATACCAAGATCTCATTAAACGTGTTAAGTATCCGCGAACGCCGACTAGGGCCGGGCCCACCTCTCTCCTAGGTGGTCTCTACCTGCCCTGTCGCTCCGCCACAAAGTAACGGTCGGGGGCCGTCGGGAACCCAGGCCCACCTCTACCGGGATGGAGCCACCTGCCCCTCCAGCCCCAACTCCAAACAGTACCTCAGGTAATGTAACAGTGTAAAGTATATAGTATATGCCCGTGATCACCTCCCGAAGTGATCACGGCCCAGTAGTATAGTGTGGCAGACGAACAAGAGTGTAGGGCCACTGATGGAACACTAGCATCCTATACTAAGCAGTAGGATAGCAGGTAAAGGTAACAACAGTAGTAGCAAGGACAGGCTATGCAGCAGTATAGGATTAACTGAAAGTAGTAACATGCTACACTACTCTAATGCAAGCAGTGTAGAGAAGAGTAGGCGATATCTGGTGATCAAGGGGGGGTTGCCTAGTTGCTCTGGCAAGAGAGATGGGTCGTCAACTCCGTAGTCGTACTGGGTAGCAGCGGCGTCGGTCTCGGTGTCTAGCGGGAGAAGAGGGGGAAGAAACAATAAATATTAAGCAAACAGATGCATAGCGGTGCATGACATGACAAAGCGTGATGCTAGGTGTGCCCTAACGTGGCATGAGGTGGTACCGGTGAAGGAGGGAACATCCGGGAAAATATCCCCGATGTTTTGCATTTTTGGACCGATGAACCGGAGGGGGAAAGTTACGTGTTCGCTATTCTAGGGATGTGTGGCGGATGAATGGGCTGCGTATCCGGGTTCATCTTGTCGTTCTGAGCAACTTTCATGTACAAAGTTTTTCCATCCGAGTTACGGATTATTTTATATTAATTTTAAAAGATTTAAATCATTTTTAGGATTTATTTAATTAATTTAATCAACATTATCCAGAATAGTTCATGCTGACGTCAGCATGACGTCAGCAATCAACAGAGGAGCTGACTAGGTCGCTGACGTGTGGGTCCCACCTGTCATAGGTATAATAACCTAATTAACCTATTAATCAGTTTAATTAGTTAAGTAGGTACCTAATGTTTAATTAGTTTAATTAAATTGGACTAATTAAGTCAATTAATTTAGTTAATTAATTAATTGATTAATTAACATTTTTATTTACTTATTATTTATTTATTTTATTTATTATTTTTTAAACCTTTTTTTGAAACGTTCCGGGGCCGTGGGCCCCATGTGTCATAGAGCAAGGGGCCCTAGCGGGCATGGGGTTTACGGGCACCGGTGCGGGCGTCACCCGAGTGGGCGCACGCCCAGGGGCGTGCGGGGCGGCGGACCCGGTAGGGCACCGCAGCAGGGGAAGCCGGTGGTCTGGGGCTGGCGGTGAGGGGCGAAGCGGGGGGGGGGAGGGGTGGCGCGACCATTGCGGGGTCGGGACAGCAGCAGGGAAGCGGCAGCGAGCAGCGATGGGATGGCAAAGCGGCGCGGCAGCAGGGACGCGGCCAGAAAGCAACCGCGGCGGCCAAGGCAAGCCGCGCGGCGTGGGACGGTGATGACTGGCGGCGTAGGCGGAAAGGGGAGGCCGAAGGAGGTCCCGACGGGCGCCGGCCTTGGCGGCCAGAGCGGGGAAGGCGCGCGGGGCGCTGTGGTGCACGCCGGCGCACGCGATGTAGCAGCCGCGTGGGGCGAGCGAGGCACGGGCTGCGCGAGGGAGCGCGCAAGCGAGGGGTGACGTCGCGTGAGCGGGAGCAGCGAGCGGGGCATGTGCGTGGTGCACGGGGAAGGGCAGAGGAAGGTGGGGCCTCACCGTAGGGCGTAGGGCACGGGGCAATGGTGCTCGAGGTGGGGGGGGGACGGCGGCGTCGGAGACGAGGAGGCAGTCCGGTGGAGAGGCGTGGTCGAGGCGGCGGGGTGACTTCGGGGTGAGGCGGCGCCGGCGATCCGGCGACGATGACGGCGCACAGCGGCGGGGAGGCGACGGCGGGCAACGGCAAGCGGCGTCGGGCAACACCGGGTGGCGGGGCACGGCCGTCGGGGCGGCGCCAGGGGCAGCGGTCTCGGGCGCTGGGGGGAGGTTCGATCCCCTTCCCGATTGGATCGAGAGAAGAGGAGAGGAGCGACCAGGAGAGGGAATCGTGGGGAGCGAGTGGGGTGGATAGGGGTTAGGGTTCGGTCGTAGTGGGCGGTTAAGGGAGTGGGGCTGGGCTGGTTGGTTGGGTCTTCGCCCACTTGGGCTGGCCAGCTAGGCCACGGTTGGCCCAGTAGGGGGGGTTGCTTTATTTTTTTATTTTGTTAGTTTTGTTTTTTTGTATTTTCTTTCATTTATCTATTTTCTTTTCTGTTTTCTTTTAACTTCCAATTTATTTTAACTCTATTAAGATAAATAATTAGTGCCTAGATTAGTGCTGTAAATTAAGCCTCTGCCATAAAAGCTTGACTTCCAAATAAATTAGTTTAGGATTTTATAAAATACAAGTCATTTATTTAATTCTTTTAGCCACTGGGTTAATTACTTTTGGGCATTTAAACATGTTTTAAAGGTTTGGTTTCTCCACCAATATTTATTATGAATTACCTACTACGTTTAGAACATTTTAGTTTTGACTTTTGTAAACTCTTCTAGTTTGACTTTATTTCAAATTTGAATTTGAACGAGTTTTGAATCATCGCGAGATTATCAACAATAATCATGGTGACGTGGCTACATTAGTAGAGGGTTACTGTAGCTTAATTATCCGGGCGTCACAACGGTGGAGGGAGGGACGAGGGAGGGAGCGGCGCGGTGGAGGGAGTGGGACGAAGTGTCTGGCGAGAGGGAGGGACGAGGGAGGGACGAAGTGTATGGATGGGGAAGATTACTAATGGCGCACCCCTAGGCGGTGCGCCATTAGAATGTTTTTTTCATAGCAATGGCGCACCAGCGGGACAGTGCGCCATAAGTATACTTTTTTTAGATAGCAATGGCGCACCAGCCACCTGTGCACCATAAGTAAGAATATTTTTTTACTTTTTAAAAAATGAATATGAATATGAATATGAAACAGTAATATTTTTTTATAAAAACAGTAATAATTGTTGTTTAACAACAATTGTAGTCTACACTTTTTATTATTATTTAAAAAATGAATATGAATATAAAACAACAATATTTTTTTATAAAAATAGTAATAATTGTTGTTGAACAACAATTGTAGTCTACACTTTTTTATTATTATTTTAAAAAAAATGAATATGAATATGAAATAGTAATATTTTTTTATAAAAACAGTAATAATTGTTGTTTAACAACAATTGTAGTCTACACTTTTTTATTATTATTTTTTAAAAAATGAATATGAATATGAATATGAAACAGTAATATTTTTTTATAAAAACAGTAATATTTTTTTAGAAAATATCATCAAATTTGATATCTGAAAATATCATCGGCGGCGGCGGTGGAGCAGGGGAGGGTGCGGGGGGTGCTCGTCGGCGGCGGTGGAGCGGGGGAGGGTGCGGGGGGGGGGGGGGGGGGGGGGGGCGGGGGGGGGGGGGGGGGGGGGGGATCGAGATCGAGATGGAGGGGGATAGCGATCAAGATGGAGGGGGAATCGAGATCGAGATGGAGGGGGATCGAGATCGAGTGTTCTAAAGTATTCAAAAAGTGCCCATGAAATTTAAAAATATTCATGATATCAAAAAGTGCCCATGAAATACAATCGAGAAATGAAGACTACGATTTAAATACAATCGATCTTAGCTAGCTATCTGTTCACAATCTTCTTGCCCTTCTTTTTCGCAAATGGAGTTCTTTTGTGGAACGGACGTCCTTTAGGTAGGGTGGTCCTGCTTCTTCTTGTGGTGTATGCTGCTACTTCATCGTCGTCGTCATGTTCGATCTTCGGGTCACCGTACTTGTCGAAGTCTTGCTCATTGGCTACTCCATCCATTCCGATGATCTTCCTTTTGGCTCTCCTCACGACAACACGACGGGGCTTTGATGGGTCGGTAATGAAGAAGCATTGGTCCACTTGGGAAGCCAGTACCCATGGCTCATTTTTCGCGGTGATGTTTGCGCCCGCGGTCTTGGATTTGGCTTCGGGTATAACCATGGTGGTGAAATATCGCTCTTCTTTTAGGATGCTCTTGGCCCATCTGACACGGAACATCGGGACCTTCTCTCCAGCGTAGCTCAGCTCCCAGATCTCCTCGATCCTTCCGTAGTATCTATCCTTGTCGTTACCGGTGTAGCATTCCATCGTTACCCCGGAGTTCTGATAACCATCGCTCTTCATGTCCTTGTCCTCGGGGTAGAATGTGTAGACGTTGATATCGTACGCATCATAGGTCATCAGGATGTGCTCGGCGCCCTGTGACAACGCGAATATGAGTAGTTCTTCCGCGGAAGAATCCTCATGTAAAGGGTACGACAGAAGCTTCTGCTTGAACCAACCCGTGAAACATGAGTTGTGCTCTTTGATTATATCTCCGTATGTCCTTTTTTGGCCTCGGTCATTGTACGTCTTCTCAATAAAGGTTTTGTGCTCAACCACCCAAGGATCGACCACGTCTATGTGTTGTAGCGTGACTAGGTTTGCTCTTTCAAAGTCGGCGAGTCGACCCTCGAAGTCGACATGCATTTCGTGGCGACCCTCATGGTGACCCCATCCAGCGAGCCTGCCGAGGTGCCTGTTGACGGGCAGACCAACGGGGTTCTCGATGCCTAGATAATTCGTGCAGTAGGAGATGCACTCTTCGGTAAGAAAGCCCCTGGCTATGCTTCCCTCTGGACGTGACATGTTGCGAACATATCCTTTGATGACACCATTCATCCTTTCGAACGGCATCATGCTGTGCAGGAACGTCGGCCCGAGTTGGATGATATCCTCCACGATATGGACCAGCAGATGCACCATAACGTCAAAGAATGCGGGCGGGAAATACATCTCAAGCTCGCATAGTATCACCATGATCTCTTCCTGTAGCCTTCTGAGTTGCCTCACGCCAACCGACTTCCGAGAGATGACGTCGAAAAAGTTGCATAGGCCAAATAGTGTTTCACGGACGTGCATGTCCATGATCCCACGGATTGCAACTGGAAGTATCTGCGTCATCAGCACGTGACAGTCGTGAGACTTCATCCTGCTGAACTTCTGCTTCACTGGGTCTAGGTATCTGCGTATCTTCCCCACGTAACCGTAAGGAAGTTTTACTCCTACGAGGCAGGTGAAAAACTGCTCGATCTCCTCCTGACTTAGAGTGAAGCACGCGGGAGGGTAGTCATTTCCGGTCTTCTTGGCCTTTTTGCCTTTGCGACGACTTTCTGTGTCCTGCTTCGCCTCATCATCATCATCATCATCATCAACATCACTAGCGTGAAGCTCCTGCCTGATGGATCTCGCACACGTTCTTCGTGATATGCATGGCATCAAGGCTGTGAAACACACGGTGGATCTTCCAGTACGGCAAGTCCTATTGGGGAACGTAGTAATTTCAAAATTTTCCTACGCACACGCAAGATCATGGTGATGCACAGCAACGAGAGGGGACAGTGTTGTCTACGTACCAACGCAGACCGACTGCGGAAGCGATCACACAACGTAGAGGAAGTAGTCGTACGTTTTCTCGATCCGACCGATCCAAGCACTGTTACTCCGGCACCTCCGAGTTCTTAGCACACGTACAGCTCGATGACGATCCCCGGGCTCCAATCCAGCAAAGCGTCGGGGAAGAGTTCCATCAGCATGACGGCGTGGTGACGATCTTGATGTTCTACCGTCGCAGGGCTTCGCCTAAGCACCGCTACAATATGATCGAGGTGGAATATGGTGGCAGGGGGCACCGCACACGGCTAAGGACCGATCTCAAGTATCAACTTGTGTCTAGAGGTGCCCCCTGCCCCTGTATATAAAGGAGCAAGGGGGGAGAGGTGCGGCCAGCCTTGGGGCGCGCCAGGAGGAGTCCTACTCCCTCTGGGAGTAGGATTCCCCCCTCCCCCAATCCTAGTTGGAATAGGAATCCTCAAGGGGGGAAAGAGAGAGAGGGGGGCCGGCCACCTCTCCTAGTCCTAATAGGACTAGGGGAGGGGGAGGCGCGCGGCCACCTTGGGCTGCCCCTTTCTCCTTTCCACTAAGGCCCATGAAGGCCCATATGTCTCCCGGGGGGTTCCGGTAACCTCCCGGTACTCCGGTAAAATCCCGATTTCACCCGGAACACTTCCGATATCCAAACATAGGCTTCCAATATGTCAATCTTTATGTCTCCACCATTTCGAGACTCCTCGTCATGTCCGTGATCATATCCGGGACCCCGAACTAACTTCGGTACATCAAAATGCATAAACTCATAATAACTGTCATCGTAGCGTTAAGCGTGCGGACCCTACGGTTCGAGAATAATGCAGACATGACTGAGACACATCTCCGGTCAATAACCAATAGCGGGACCTGGATGCCCATATTGGCTCCTACATATTCTACGAAGATCTTTATCGGTCAGACCGCATAACAACATACGTTGTTCCCTTTGTCATCGGTATGTTACTTGCCCGAGATTCGATCGTCGGTATCCAATACCTAGTTCAATCTCGTTACTGGCAAGTCTCTTTACTCGTTCTGTAATACATCATCCCGCTACTAACTCATTAGTTGCAATGCTTGCAAGGCTTATGTGATGTGCATTACCGAGAGGGCCCCAGAGATACCTCTCCGACAATCGGAGTGACAAATCCTAATCTCAAAATACGCCAACCCAACATCTACCTTTGGAGACACCTGTAATGCTCCTTTATAATCACCCAGTTATGTTGTGACGTTTGGTAGCACACAAAGTGTTCCTCCGGTAAACGGGAGTTGCATAATCTCATAGTCATAGGAACATGTATAAGTCATGAAGAAAAGCAATAGCAACATACTAAACGATCGGGTGCTAAGCTAATGGAATGGGTCATGTCAATCAGATCATTCAACTAATGATGTGACCTCGTTAATCAAATAACAACTCTTTGTTCATGGTTAGGAAACATAACCATCTTTGATTAACGAGCTAGTCAAGTAGAGGCATACTAGTGACACTCTGTTTGTCTATGTATTCACACATGTATTATGTTTTCGGTTAATACAATTCTAGCATGAATAATAAACATTTATCATGATATAAGGAAATAAATAATAACTTTATTATTGCCTCTAGGGCATATTTCCTTCAGTCTCCCACTTGCACTAGAGTCAATAATCTAGATTACACTATAATGATTCTAACACCCATGGAGCTTTGGTGTTGATCATGTTTTGCTCGTGGAAGAGGCTTAGTCAACGGGTCTGCAACATTCAGATCCGTATGTATCTTGCAAATCTCTATGTCTCCCACCTGGACTAGATCCCGGATGGAATTGAAGCATCTCTTGATGTGTTTGGTCCTTTTGTGAAATCTGGATTCCTTTGCCAAGGCAATTGCACCAGTATCGTCACAAAAGATTTTCATTGGACCCGATGCACTAGGTATGACACCTAGATCGGATATGAACTCCTTCATCCAGACTCTTTCGTTCGCTGCTTCCGAAGCAGCTATGTACTCCGCTTCACATGTAGATCCCGCTACGACGCTTTGTTTAGAACTGCACCAACTGACAGCTCCACCGTTTAATGTAAACACGTATCCGATTTGCGATTTAGAATCGTCCGGATCAGTGTCAAAGCTTGCATCAACGTAACCTTTTACGGTGAGCTCTTTGTCACCTCCATATATGAGAAACATATCCTTAGTCCTTTTCAGGTATTTCAGGATGTTCTTGACCGCTGTCCAGTGATCCACTCCTGGATTACTTTGGTACCTCCCTGCTAAACTTATAGCAAGGCACACATCAGGTCTGGTACACAGCATTGCATACATGATAGAGCCTATGGCTGAAGCATAGGGAACATCTTTCATTTTCTCTCTATCTTCTGCAGTGGTCGGGCATTGAGTCTGACTCAACTTCACACCTTGTAACACAGGCAAGAACCCTTTATTTGCTTGATCCATTTTGAACTTCTTCAAAATCTTGTCAAGGTATGTGCTTTGTGAAAGTCCAATTAAGCGTCTTGATCTATCTCTATAGATCTTTATGCCTAATATGTAAGCAGCTTCACCGTGGTCTTTATTTGAAAAACTCCTTTCAAACACTCCTTTATGCTTTACAGAATAATTCTACATTATTTCCGATCAACAATATGTCATTCACATATACTTATCAGAAAAGCTGTAGTGCTCCCACTCACTTTCTCGTAAATACAGGCTGCACCGCAAGTCTGTATAAAACTATATGCTTTGATCAACTCATCAAAGCGTATATTCCAACTCCGATATGCTTGCACCAGTCCATAGATGGATCGCTGGAGTTTGCACATTTTGTTAGCACCTTTCGGATTGACAAAACCTTCTGGTTGCATCATATACAACTCTTCTTTAATAAATCCATTAAGGAATGCAGTTTTTTTTATCCATTTGCCAGATTTCATAAAAATGTGGCAATTACTAACATGATTCGGACAGACTCAAGCATAGATACGAGTGAGAAACTCTCATCGTAGTCAACACCTTGAACTTGTCGAAAACCTTTTGCGACAATTCTAGCTTTGTAGATAGTAACACTACTATCAGCGCCCGTCTTCCTCTTGAAGATCCATTTATTTTCTATAGCTTGCCGATCATCGGGCAAGTCAACCAAAGTCCAAACTTTGTTCTCATACATGGATCATATCTCAGATTTCATGGCCTCAAACCATTTCGCGGAATCTGGGCTCATCATCGCTTCCTCATAGTTCGTAGGTTCGTCATGGTCAAGTAACATGACCTTCAGAATAGGATTACCGTACCACTCTGGTGCGGATCTCACTCTGGTTTACCTACGAGATTCGGTAGTAACTTGATCTGAAGTTACATGATCATCATCATTAGCTTCCTCACTAATTGGTGTAGTAGTCACAAGAACAGATTTTTGTGATGAACTACTTTCCAATAAGGGAGAAGGTACAATTACCATATCAAGTTCTACTTTCCTCCCACTCACTTCTTTCGAGAGAAACTCCTTCTCTGGAAAGGATCCATTCTCAGCAATGAATGTCTTGCCTTTGGATCTGTGATAGAAGGTGTACCCAACATTTTCTTTTGGGTATCCTATGAAGACGCACTTCTCCGATTTGGATATAAGCTTATCAGGTTGAAACTTTTTCACATAAGCATTGCAACCTCAAATTTCAAGAAACGACAGCTTAGGTTTCTTGCCAAACCATAGTTCATACGGTGTCGCCTCAACGGATTTAGATGGTGCCCTATTTAACGTGAATGCAGCTGTCTCTAATGCATAACCCCAAAACGATAGTGGAAGATCGGTAAGAGACATCATAGATCGCACCATATCTAATAAAGTATGGTTATGACGTTCGGACACACCATTATGCTGTGGTGTTCCAGGTGGCATGAGTTTGTGAAACTATTCCACATTGTTTTAATTGAAGACCAAACTCGTAACTCAAATATTTTACTTCTGCGATCATATCGTAGAAACTTTCATTTTTGTTACGATGATTCTCCACTTCACTCTGAAATTCTTTGAACTTTTCAAATGTTTCAGACTTATGTTTCACCAAGTAGATATACTCATATCTGCTCAAATCATCTGTGAAGATCAGAAAATAATGATACCTGTCGCGAGCCTCAATATTTATCGGGCCACATACATCAGTATGTATGATTTCCAACAAATCTGTTGCTCGCTCCATTGTTCCGAAGAACAGAGTTTTAGTCATCTTGCCCATGAGGCATGGTTCGCAAGCATAAACTGATTCATAATCAAGTGATTCCAAAAGCCCATCAGCATGGAGTTTCTTCATGCGCTTTACATCAATATGACCTAAACGGCAGTGCTACAAATAAATTGCACTATCATTATTAACTTTGCATCCTTTGGTTTCAATATTATGATTATGTGTATCACTATGATCAAGATCCAACGAACTATTTTCATTGGGTGTGTAACCATATAAGGTTTTATTCATGTAAACAGAACAACAATTTATTCTCTTACTTAAATGAATAACTGTATTACAATAAACATGATCAAATCATATTCATGCTCAACGCAAACACTAAATAACACTTATTTAGGTTCAACACTAATCCTGAAATTATAGGGAGTGTGCGATGATGATCATATCAATCTTGGAACCATTTCCAACATACATCATCACTTCACCCTTAACTAGTCTCTGTTTATTCTGCAACTCCCGTTTCGAGTTACTAATCTTAGCAACTGAACTAGTATCAAATACTGAGGGTTTGCTATAAACACTAGTAAAGTACACATCAATAACATGTATATCAAATATACTTATGTTCACTTTGCCATCCTTCTTATCCGCCAATCACTTGGGGTAGTTCCGCTTCCAGTGACCAGTCCCTTTGCAGTAGAAGTACTTAGTCTCAGGCTTAGGACCAGACTTGGGCTTCTTCACTTGAGCAGCAACTTGCTTGCTGTTCTTCTTGAAGTTCCCCTTCTTCCCTTTGCCCTTTTCTTGAAACTAGTGGTCTTGTTAACCATCAACACTTGATGTTTTTCTCGATTTCTACCTTCATTAATTTCCGCATTACAAAAAGCTTGGGAATCGTTTCCATTATCCCTTGCATATCATAGTTCATCACGAAGTTCTACTAACTTGGTGATGGTGACTAGAGAATTCTGTCAATCACTATCTTATCTGGAAGATTAACTCCCACTTGATTCAAGCGATTGTAGTACTCAGACAATCTGGGCACATGCTCACTAGTTGAGCGATTCTCCTCCATCTTTTAGCTATAGAACTTGTTGGATACTTCATATCTCTCAACTCGGGTATTTGCTTGAAATATTAACTTCAACTCCTGGAACATCTCATATGTTCCATGACGTTCAAAACGTCTTTGAAGTCCCGATTCCAAGCCATTAAGCATGGTGCACTAAACTATCAAGTAGTCATCATATTGAGCTAGCCAAACGTTCATAACGTCTGCATCTGCTCCTGCAATAGGTCCGTCACCTAGTGGTGCATCAAGGACATAATTCTTCTGTGCAGCAATGAGGATAAACCTCAGATCACGGATCCAATCCGCATCATTGCTACTAACATCTTTCAACACAATTTTCTCTAGGAACATATCAAAATAAACATATGAAAGAAACAACGTGAGCTATTGATCTACAACATAGATATGCTAATACTACCAGGACTAAGTTCATGATAAATTGAAGTTCAATTAATCATATTACTTAAGAACTCCCACTTAGATAGACATCCCTCTAATCCTCTAAGTGATTACGTGATCCAAATCAACTAAACCATGTCCGATCATCACGTGAGATGGAGTAGTTTCATTGGTGAACATCACTATGTTGATCATATCTACTATATGATTCACGCTCGACCTTTCGGCCTCCGTGTTCCGAGGCCATATCTGCATATGCTAGGCTCGTCAAGTTTAACCTGAGTATTCTGCGTGTGCAAAACTGGCTTGCACCCGTTGTAGATGGACGTAGAGCTTATCACACCCGATCATCACGTGGTGTCTGGGCACGACGAACTTTGGCAACGGTGCATACTCAGGGAGAACACTTCTTGATAATTTAGTGAGAGATCATCTTATAATGCTACCGTCAATCAAAGCAAGATAAGATGCATAAAGGATAAACATCACATGCAATCAATATAAGTGATATGATATGGCCATCATCATCTTGTGCTTGTGATCTCCATCTCCGAAGCACCGTCATGATCACCATCGTCACCGGCGCGACACCTTGATCTCCATCGTAGCATCAATGTCGTCTCGCCAATCTTATGCTTCCACGACTATCGCTACCGCTTAGTGATAAAGTAAAGCATTACATCACGATTGCATTGCATACAATAAAGCGACAACATTATGGCTCCTGCCAGTTGCTGATAACTCGGTTACAAAACATGATCATCTCATACAATAAAATTCAGCATCATGCCTTGACCATATCACATCACAACATGCCCTGCAAAAACAAGTTAGACGTCCTCTACTTTGTTGTTGCAAGTTTTACGTGGCTGCTACGGGCTTAAGCAAGAACCAATCTCACGTACGCATCAAAACCACAACGATAGTTTGTCAAATAGACTCCATTTTAACCTTCGCAAGGACCGGGCATAGCCACACTTGGTTCAACTAAAGTTGGAGAGACAGTCGCCCGCAAGCCACCTGTGTGCAAAGCACGTCGGGGGAACCGGTCTCGCGTAAGCGTACGTGTAATGTTGGTCCGGGTCGTCTCGTCCAACAATACCGCCAAACCAAAGTATAACATGCTGGTAGGCAGTATGACTTATATCGCCCACAACTCACTTGTGTTCTACTCGTGCAAATAACATCAAACCATAAAACCTAGGCTCGGATGCCACAGTTGGGGAACGTACTAATTTCAAAATTTTCCTACGCACACGCAAGATCATGGTGATGCACAGCAACGAGAGGGGAGAGTGTTGTCTACGTACCAACGCAGACCGACTACGGAAGCGATCACACAACGTAGAGGAAGTAGTCGTACGTTTTCTCGATCCGACCGATCCAAGCACTGTTACTCTGGCACCTCCGAGTTCTTAGCACACGTACAGCTCGATGACGATCCCCGGGCTCCGATCCAGCAAAGCGTCGGGGAAGAGTTCCGTCAGCACGACGGCGTGGTGACGATCTTGATGTTCTACCGTCGCAGGGCTTCGCCTAAGCACCGCTACAATATGATCGAGGTGGAATATGGTGGCAGGGGGCACCGCACACGGCTAAGGACCGATCTCAAGGATCAACTTGTGTCTAGAGGTGCCCCCTGCCCCTGTATATAAAGGAGCAAGGGGGAGAGGTGCGGCCAGCCTTGGGGCGCGCCAGGAGGAGTCCTACTCCCTCTGGGAGTAGGATTCCCCCCCCCCAATCCTAGTTGGAATAGGAATCCTCAAGGGGGGAAGGAGAGAGAGGGGGGCCGGCCACCTCTCCTAGTCTTAATAGGACTAGGGGAGGGGGGAGGCGCGCGGCACCTTGGGCTGCCCCTTTCTCCTTTCCACTAAGGCCCATGAAGGCCCATATGTCTCCCGGGGGGTTCCGGTAACCTCCCGGTACTCCGGTAAAATCCCGATTTCACCCGGAACACTTCCGATATCCAAACATAGGCTTCCAATATATCAATCTTTATGTCTCGACCATTTTGAGACTCCTCGTCATGTCCGTGATCATATCCGGGACCCCGAACTAACTTTGGTACATCAAAATGCATAAACTCATAATAACTGTCATCGTAACGTTAAGCGTGCGGACCCTACGGTTCGAGAATAATGCAGACATGACTGAGACACATCTCCGGTCAATAACCAATAGCGGGACCTGGATGCCCATATTGGCTCCTACATATTCTACGAAGATCTTTATCGGTCAGACCGCATAACAACATACGTTGTTCCCTTTGTCATCGGTATGTTACTTGCCCGAGATTCGATCGTCGGTATCCAATACCTAGTTCAATCTCGTTACTCGGCAAGTCTCTTTACTCGTTTGTAATACATCATCTCACAACTAAATCTTAGTTGCAAATGCTTGCAAGGCTTATGTGATGTGCATTACCGAGAGGGCCCCAGAGATACCTCTCCGACAATCGGAGTGACAAATCCTAATCTCGAAATACGCCAACCCAACATCTACCTTTGGAGACACCTGTAATGCTCCTTTATAATCACCCAGTTACGTTGTGACGTTTGGTAGCACACAAAGTGTTCCTCCGGTAAACGGGAGTTGCATAATCTCATAGTCATAGGAACATGTATAAGTCATGAAGAAAAGCAATAGCAACATACTAAACGATCGGGTGCTAAGCTAATGGAATGGGTCATGTCAATCAGATCATTCAACTAATGATGTGACCTTGTTAATCAAATAACAACTCTTTGTTCATGGTTAGGAAACATAACCATCTTTGATTAACGAGCTAGTCAAGTAGAGGCATACTAGTGACACTCTGTTTGTCTATGTATTCACACATGTATTATGTTTCCGGTTAATACAATTCTAGCATGAATAATAAACATTTATCATGATATAAGGAAATAAATAATAACTTTATTATTGCCTCTAGGGCATATTTCCTTCAAGTCCTAGAAAACAGACCTCGTTTTCCTTACCTTCAGCAGCGGCTCTGGCGCTTTTCGCTTCTTTCCCGGCTCTGGCGCCTTTTGCTTCTTTCCCGGCAGTGGGCAATCTTTCCAATTTTTCAACAACTCATCTATTTCCTCGCCGCTCCTCATACATGGGTGTCTTCGGGGTTCGGTTTCACCATCGAACAGATCCTTGCGTTTCCTCCACGGGTCATCGTCGCAAAGCCACCTTCGATGTCCCATGAACACAGTTTTCAAAAACCCGGGATCTCTATCTAGCTGGAGATATGTTGTCTCATCCATGCACCTGACGCATCCAGAAAATCCGTGGACCACCTGCCCCACGAGATATCCGTAACCGAGATAGTCGTGCACCGCCGTGAGCAGTGCGGCTCTCATAGGGAAATATTCTTTCTCTGCGGTGTCCCACGTATTGGCTGGCGTTTTCCACAGCGTGTCTAGCTCCTCTTTCAGCAGCCCCAGATATAGATTGATGTCGTTCCCTGGTTGTTTCGGCCCTTCAATTGGCATACTCATGTGAATGTACTTCCTCTTCATGCACAATCAGGGGGGAAGGTTGTACATCCACACAAACACAGGCCAGGTGCTATGTGTGCTTCTCTGGCTGCCAAACGGATTGACTCCATCGGTGCTCGCGCCCAGCATGATGTTCCTTGGATCCTTCCCAAATTCTGGGTGTTCGAAGTTCAACGCTTGCCACTGGCTCCCATCCTTAGGGTGACTCAGCATCTTGTCTTTTTTATTTTTCTCCGAATCATTTGCGTCATCTTCTCGCTTCTTCTCCTCCCTATCCGCGTGCCAACGCAGGAGCTTTGCTACCTTAGGGTCCGCGAAATACCGCTACAGACGAGGAGTGATCGGAAAGTACCACACCACTTTTCGAGGAGCTTTCTTCCTCTTCTTGTATCAAGTGACGCCGCACACCGGACATATGGTAGACTCCTCGTGCTCGTCCCGATAAATGATGCAATTGTTCATGCACACATGGTATTTCACGTGCGGTAAATCCAGAGGACACACGATTCTCTTCGCCTCCTCGAAACTGGTAGGGCACTTGTTCCCCTTGGGAAGACGTTCGTGCTAGAATGACATGTTCTCGTCGAAGCATGCGTCGGTCATTTTGTGTTTTACCTTCATCTCCAGAGCCATGAGCGTTACTTTCAGGCGGGTATCCTCGGGCCTGCATCCTTCATACAATGGAGTAACCGCGTCTATCTCCAGTTGATCCAGCTTGGCTTTCTCTCGGGCGGCAGCTCTTGCGTTATCCGTCTGCTTGAGAAGCAGCTCTTGAATATGAGGGTCCTGCGCCCAGCCCATCGATGGTCCATCGTTGTCTGCTCCACCGGCATCTTCATCTTCATGATCATGCCCTTCGTCTGCTCCGGCATCTTCCTCATCATGATGTCCGACATCTTCTACATGAGGACTGTGTACAGCATCACCGTCATGATCATGTCCTAGAGATTCTTCGTCTTCTCGCCCGCCCGAGCCGCGATGGTTGTCTTGCTGCCCTTCCTCATTTCTTGCCCGTCCCCCATGGAAGACTTCATAGTCATGTTCATCACCTTGCCACCGATAGCCATCCATGAAACCACGCAAGAGCAGGCGGTCCCGCACCTGCCCGGAATCCGGGTCCGCAATAAGGCTCTTCAGCTTGCATCTTCGACACAGACATCTTATCTCCGTCTCGTTCTTTTGAAGCATCTCGGCCTTCGCGGAGCTCAAAAACCTATTCACAATGCCTTCGGTCATCGTGCGGACCATGGTCCTGTGCGGGGTAGAGCAAAACGATACTTTAGAACCAAGAAATTTTTTGGCATGACTTTCCCTAAAAATAGGACCAAAAAGAATGCATAGTGCCAAAATTCTCCCCGAAACGGAAATGAATCAACATTCCGGCAAAATATTGGCAACTATCGCATTTCAAATACCGGTACCTGCAAACACAAACATATATGCAACACCACAAAAAATATGCAACACCACAAAATACATAGATCTAGCCAGGCCACAAAAAGTGCATGTGCACATTGTTGGAGCGAGCTAGGGAGAAAAAAAGTAGATCTACAACATGAAGATAGCTTTCCCCTTACTTACCTATCAAAAAAGGTAATTTCACCACTTAATTTTGATGAATCTATGGTGCAAATGAGGTGAGGAGGAGGCAGCCGACAAGCTTGGAGAAGGAGGTGGAGGGAATGAAGTGGGGAAAGTGAGTGTGTAGGTGTGTCTGTCCAAAATATCTAGGTGGTCCCAGGTTACTAATGGCGGACCACCCAGCCATGCGCCATTAGTAACCCGACATACTAATGGCGCACCTGCTGGCCGTGCGCCATTAGTAGTTTTGCAAAAAAATAATATATATATATATATATATATATATACTAATGGCGCACTGTGGCATAGTGCGCCATTACTAGTTTAAACTAGTAATGGCGCACTGTGCCATGGTCCACCATTAGTAGTTTTGCAAAAAAGAGTAAAAAAATACAGTAGTAGCGCACTCTATGGTTGGTGCGCCATTACTAGTTAGAACTACTAATGGCGCACTTTGCCCGGATGCGCCATTAGTATGTTTGGAAAAATGAAAAAAAAATTGTTACTAGTGGCGCACCTTGTGTCTGGTGCGTCATTAGTGTCTTCCACACCAATGGCGCATTGGCACATGGTGCACCATTAGTATATAGTAGTGGCGCACCACTTCTCTGGTGCGCCATTAGTGTCAATTTCATCTATAGCCCTTTTCCTAGTAGTGCAACTTGTTGCTATTGCGACATTTTGCTTCGCTACTCGAAACACTTATGTTTTAAGAGTGTTTTGTGCAGTTCAACTTGAATGTCACACCGGTGACTTTTCTTAATTTTGGTGGAACTACACAAAAGGAGATCGAGATTGGTTTCCAGTCTTCGTATCGATTCAACTTGTTGCTATTGCGACATTTTGCTTCACTACGCGAAACACTTTGCTTGATTTCACTGCAACTGCACAAAACGAGATTGGATTTCCTATTCGTGTTGGCAGATTCGTATTTTATCTTGTCCGTCTCATGAAAAGTCAGTACATGCCTTCATCCACATAATTGTGCAGTGTGCTTTGAGATGTTGTGCTACTTGTATTGGTACTGTTTTAAATAAATGTTGAATTGAAGCTATTGTATTGCTATCTTTTCCCATTAAGTAGTGAACAAAAATGGGACCAACCCAGACATGATGCTTGTTGCTTTGTTACAACAAACTCTGCATCACCCCCTTTATAAGTAGATGGAAGCACATACTGTTGTTGCACCCACTCTCCCCCGGAACTGTTTATGCTTTTCGTTTATCTAATGCCGCTGGTAAAATTAAGCAATGCCACTCTCAGAATTAATTAACTACTGAATCTTAGTTCAAAAATGCAACACTTGTTAGGAATGGTACTATCTTGCTTTATAGTTCTTTCTACATGTTTAACCAAGGTATTGTTAAGATAATGTCTCTGTTAAAATGAATCAGTTGCATTGTTTTAGGAATGGTACTTTTCTGCTTTGTCGTTCTTTATACATGTTGAAACAAGGCATTGTTAAGATAATGTCTCAGTCAATATGAATGAATCACACTGATGGAGAATTGCTATTTCCTGCTTTGTTTCCCATTAAGATAAAGTAGATCGGTAGATGATTTTCTTCTAGGAGTACAAGTCATCAACCGTTATTTCTCAGTAATTGTTTCCCTTATACCTATTGTTGCTTACAGGGATATCAAAATTAAAGCTCAGTTTTATTCCGACTTCGATTTTAGTTGAACTGCACAAAAGGAGCCAATGTGTCCAAGGCAAACTGCTGCATTACTGGGTCCAGTTGGTCATTCCACTTTGCAGAAAGAAGCAGTCACTGATTGCGCTACATTACAGAAGGAATGACCGAGAAGCTTTACAGAGTATTATTAGACACCGGTGACATGGCTAGTCTGCAAAGACCATTGGCAATTTAACAACACGTGGAGTGCCCTGGGCAAAAAGTTCCCAAACAAGTACAAGAAGCTACGACAGGATGATCATAGGCATTACATATTTTGAATGGGAAAAGCTTGTCAAAGTTTAATCATTGATGTTAGCAAGAAGATGTTAGTTTAATATATTGGAATTGGAAAACCTTGTCAAAATTTGCTCATTGATGTTAGCCAGAAGACATGAATTTGATATTTTTGAGTGGGACGCCCTTGCAGCATTGAGTGTTTTTTCCTATTCCTATGTTCAGTTTAGAAGTAAATATTTGCTCTGCCGAGATATTCCTGTGTTAAGAGTTTGTTCTGAATATTGTCTATGTAATGCCAGACCTTGTGTTTGATTGCAAAGTTGATCTTGGAATGTTGTGGCATGCAGCATCATGAGCTGTTCACCGTGCCTCCTGAGAATAATGCTTCGTTTTGTTTTGCATGTCGATCTAATGCCAATGATTTGCTTGTTAAGAAGATCACCCTCTTCTGTTGTTTCCGTGCGTAAGAAGTTCATCATCTGATGTTTCATTCATAGCCTATACGACAAGTCAGGTAGGTTAGACGTGAAACCATATGATCTTCCAACCAATTCATGATATTAGTCCGTGATTGGATCGTCGTTTTCCAACCAAAACCGCTTGTAAAACTCACGCTTGTAAATTAAAGCAGATGGTCTCGGGCGAAGGCACTTGGTTGGTCGATTTCGACTAGTAAAATATCAGAAGTACTTCACACACGATAAAAATGCTGAACGACACTCGGATGATTGCTAATCCAGCCGTTAGCTGCTGTTTCAGCCTTGCCCATGGATGGCATGATACACACGTCGTGCATGTATCATCTGGTAATGTCGTCCATATAGCAGTGCTCGTAAAATATACACTTGTCTCTCAAATTACACGCGTAACCCGCCAGTTTTACTTACAGACCTTGGGCCCTCGGTTTCATTACGCCTGTATTTTACTCGTTTCCGATGATGAGTAAATTACACTTGTATGTTAATACAGGTTTGAAATAAACCAGAGCTCCCAAGCGCGGCCTTACCGTTTCATGCCGTCTCAGTTTCACGAAGGTGCTCATAGGTGTCCGATGATCTTGGCTTCCTGAATGAGCAGTGGGCGCTGTATCAGACCATCCGTAGGGCCCGCGAGGCCCTCTTTGTTGTCCTTCGAGTTGTTGCGCTTGCCGTGGCACCGAGCATTGTTAACATCATCAACGAACATGAGGATTCAGGAGATGACTTTATTTTGACTGGATGACACTAGGGACCCACTAGGGCCATAGCCGTACGTACACAAGTGCCTCCTTATTATGTACGCAAGTCACCCGCAACAAGGTTATCAAGTTTTGCAAAGTTCAGTGGAGCCACCACACCGAGGATGAAGCCACCTGGGAGCGAGAGGAACAACTGCTGAAGGACCACCCTCACCTATTTTCTAGCCAACCCGAATCTCGAGGCGAGATTCATCTTAAGGGGGGTATGTTTGTAACATCCCAAATTTTCAATTTGGAATGTTATACATTAGATCATCAATGCATATAATATTTTATTTGCTTTTGGCCTGATCCAGAAATTCTATGCAACTCAAGGACCCACGGAGAGAGTTGGGGATTTTGATATTTTGATATTTGGGTTCTCTCAAATTTTGAAAATAGGATCTTTGATTTTATTTATTTTATCTTCAATTATTTCTATAATACAAATATGAGAGAGGGAATAAAATGACTTTCCCAAAATAAATAAATATTGAAGGTTTAATAAAAAACTCAAGTAAGATTTTATTTCGGATTTTCTCGCTATTTTGTTTGAATTTAGGAAAAAATTGCACGATTTCAAAACTGCATTTTAGGGCCAAGAAAATGTTCATCCTGTTCTAAATACTCCCTCCGTTTACTTTTGTAAGGCGCGGAAGAAAATTTCCGACAGCCCCAAAAAATCGGTAATGGACAACTATTCCCCTTTCAATCGATCAATTTGAAATTCAAAAAATATCGGAATCGCCTCGCCCAGCGCATCGTCGCCCACCTCGTGCCCTGCTTCTCCTCGCCTCGCGCGTCGTCGACCACCTCGCGCCCGGCTTATCCTCGCCCAGCGCGTCGCTGCCCACCTCGTGCCCAAGATCTCCTCGCTGCTCACCTGGCGCCCAACTTCTCTGCCCAGGATCTCCCGCTCATCGTTGCCTAGGATCTCCTCCTCATCGCCGCCCAGATTCCTGGTCGCCGCCGACCCAGGAGCACACCTCGCCGGCCGCCGGCCACCAGCCCCTGTGCACCTCGCCGGCACTGCCTCCCTTCATCCCCGTGTCGTCGGCAAGGTGCAGCTAGCCTGAGCCAGGGGAGAAGGCCATGAGAAGTTTAGCTCGGAAGCTGGCCTAACTCCTCGCCCAGCACCTCGCTGCTCCTTGCCCAGGATCTGCGTACTCCACAACCTCCAGGCTCGGTGATACTTGTTGGATTATCGCCGAAAGCCGGCCCAGCTTCTCGTCCAGCACCTTGATGGTCCAGCTCCTCACCAGCAACATCAGCAGATCTTCAACAGCAAGGAAGAAGCAGATCCTCAACATCAACAGCAGCAAATCGTTGGCCCAATTTCAAGCATGGTAGTCCCAGATCTCAATTTCACTCCACCTGAAGAAGGAAACGAAGAACCTGAAGAAGAAAGCAACAATGCTGGTCAAAATCCAGGTATAATTTCTTCTAATCTTGCATCAAATTATGCCTCAGAAGTAACAAAGAAGGGATTGCTAAGATTGAATAGTGCATATGAGGAAGCTTCATTTTGTTCACAGGTTATTCAACAAGCAACATTTACATTTTCAACAAGCAATAGAGGTCTCCTGGACATTGTAAGGGTATTTCAGTTTTTGTCTCATTTGCTTATAGGCAAAATGAACAAACTCCATGTATGTGTGTGTAAATAAACATATACTCTGACAGCATATACCCTGACAGCATGTATGTGTGTGTAAATAAGGATATACCCTGACAGCTACGAATGGAAAAGAATTGTTGCAAGAACAACGGTGTACCTCAAAATATTTTCATACTACTCCAAATTAAAAAGAAAAAGCAATGCAAAAACAAATCATGGAGTATAATTTGCTTGCTTGCTTGCAACAGAGGTCAATCATGGAGTATAAAGTTTAGTTTATATTTACAAATTTAGTTTACATTTATATTTTCAGCAAGCAGCATTTATGTTTATATTTACAGCAAGTAAAGCAAGCAATACTCCTATCGTATGGAATTGTTGTTGCTATTGTTGACCTCTTGTTTACATTTCCAGCAACCAATTTGTAATATTCTTACAATAATTAATTTAATTATTCTATTGCTATTGTAGGAGTGCAAAGGCAAAGGAATTGGCTCACTGATGCGCAGAGATATGCCGCTTACATGTCCTTGGAAACCCTCCATAAGAGTAGAGGAGGCAAGTTCAAGAGAACTGATAAGAAGGACGTGGCTGCAATATTTGGAGCACATGTTCGAGTTATTCAAAGAATATGGGAGACAGCAATGAAACAGAAAGGCCTTGGTCAGGAGGTGGATGTTTCAAACAAAAGAAAGGAAAATTGTGGAAGAAAATCGTATGATGATATCCTGTCTCTCATTCTGACAATTCCCTTAAACAAGAGGTCAACTATTCGATCTCTAGCCAAGGCACTGGGTGTAAGCCCTACTACACTATACAAGAAGTTCAAGTTGAATAAGATAAGGAGACACTCCAACAGGGTAAAGCCGGTACTGACAGACAAAAATAAGAGAGATAGGGTGGATTTTTGCCTCTCTATGCTAGATGAGGCAACATTAGAAGATGTAAACCCAAGTTTCAGGAGTATGCATAATATTGTTCACATCGACGAGAAATGGTTCTCCATGACCAAGAGAAAGAGGAACTACTATCTGCTGCCTGACGAAGAGGACCCGGAAAGACCTGTCAAAAACTCTATTGGAAAAGTGATGTTTCTCACAGCGGTAGCAAGACCACGGTTTGATGAAGATGGGAACATGACATTCTCCGGAAAAATTGGGGTATGGCCATTCATGAGAGTGACTGCAACAGCAAAAAGAAGCAAGAACAGGGAAAAAGGGACATTGGAAACAAAGCCTGTCATAGTGACGAGGGATGTGATGAGAGAGTACATTATACAGAAGGTTGTGCCAGCGATTCAAGCATTGTGGCCTGCAGATGATGATGGACAACCCTTTTTTATCCAGCAAGATAACGCGAGAACACATATCCTACCTAATGATCAAGCATTCGCGGAAGCTGTGGACGAAAGTGGCCTGGACATCAGAATAATGTATCAGCCTCCAAATTCTCCGGACATGAACACCCCGGACCTTGGGTTCTTCAGCTCCATTCAGTCACTAACAGACTGCAAAAGTCCGAAAACTATTCCAGAGCTGATTAAAGGTGTTCAAGAGGAGTTCAATGGATATGAAGTTTCAAAACTTAACAAAGTATTCATAACTCTGCAGGCTTGCATGGTCGAAGTAATGAAGAATGGTGGAGCCAATAAATACAAAATCCCGCACATGAACAAGGATAGGCTAGAAAGGCTACAACTACTACCGCCCAGGATCTCAGTTCCTCCTGAAGTGTATGCAATGACACTAGAGATGCTTGGACGCTGATCCTACTCCAGTTTGTTGTCTAATCTGTGTGTACTTGTTGTGTATTCTACTCCAGTTTGTTGGAGTACTTGTGTATTCCGTGCTTACAAGCAAAGGAGTATGTGTTTATGTGTGGACTTGGGGTCTATAATTATTGTTTCCAGACTATATTGTGCTATATATTGCTATATACTCCAGCTTATACTTGGAGTACTTGCTATATATTGGAATATATACTCCAGTATTTATGGTTGGAAAAGAAGAGAACTGAATCACTCTCTATAGATAGATTGATACTCCAGTACTCCTAGAAAGTTGCAAAACACTCCAACTAGGAGTATATTCTTTACTTGTTTGATAGGAGTATATATTCTCTGCAGCAAAGAATATACACTCATAGGAAGTTCCAGATGTACTCCTAGATGCAAACTGAGATGCAAAGAGAGATGCCAAGCTCTTTACTGAATATTTAACTAAATTTTTACTCCAAAAATAGGAGTATCATGCTTGCTTAACTGAACTTTTAAGATTCAATGCACCATTGTCGAACTACTTCAGAAAAATTCATGTCGATCAACTCTTTTGGTTGGGTTAAATTATGGTGAATTTCTAACGAGATCGCATATTTGGCACAAAATATTTAAATTATGGAGTATTTCATTCAGTTGAGTAAATAGAAGGGCAACTACTCCATCTGCAGTAAGTAGATTACCTGAACTTTGGCCGGTTCATACCCATTCCAGAAGATATACTCCACCACATCTGCACCACATCTATTAATCTGCAAGGCAAATTAGGTGGAGAGGATCAAGTGGTGAACACTAAAGTGGCCTGGACATCATTTTTCTTTGCTTGATTTTCATCCACACACACACACAATCTTTCTCCTTCACTTTTTCTTCTCCAAAACAGACGCAGAGTTGTTTTTTTTGTAGAAGCAGAGTTTGATGCGACTTACAAGTTTGTACTGTATCATCATCATATTTGTTGCTTTCAGAAGACACTTAATTTGATAACTGCCTCATCTTAGTACACACACATACAAGCAAAGCTAGCTACTCCCCTGCATTTGATTACTGAGGTGTCAATCAGTGCATGCTATGCGTGTGTGGGAGGCTGGCATGTCACTGTCATTGTAGTACAAGGAGCCGCACCATTTGAGAGATCCCTCCATCCATCATGCTTGTGAATCTGGTGCTCTGATTCATATCCATGACCAGATGCATTTAACTGAAGGTGAGGTGAGGAGCAGAATACAGACTACAGAGGATGAACCATATGCATTTAACTAAAGCCGCTGCGGTAAATCCTCACCTCGGAGACGAGCTTCCTGCTCTACTCTGCGATGGTTGTATGGCTCGAAGAAGGGTCCATCCGCCCCTCCCCTCCTAGCACCCCCATCGTTGATGCTGAGGTGGTGAAGTAACTAACGAGGAGGAGGAAGAGGAGCGGGAGGGTGACGGTGATGTGAGCATCGCCTGAAGCAGCAGATCCGGGAGGACGACCAGCGGCAACAGCTTCGGGCAGGCAACCGGCAGCAGCTCCGGGCAGGCAACCGGCAGCAGCAGCTCCGTCACACCGTCTTGATAGCCCACGCCGCAGATCGAGCACCGCCATTGCAGATCGGAGAGCCGTAGGAGGAAAAATCACATTTTTAACGATGGAGTTGGTGCTGTAGAGTGCCGGCGATGCGCGCGAGGGAGAGAGTGCTGACGACGCGGACGAGGGAGAAGCTCGGGGAGGGGCGGCGCGGGCGAGAGAGGGCGAGGGAGAAGCTTGGGGAGAGGCGGCGCGGGCGATGCGGGCGAGCGTGCGTCAGAGAGGGAGGGATGTGGGAGAGCGTGTGAGGAAGGGGATGCGAATGTTTCGCTACCGCGTCCTCGGCCGACACGGGGGTAAAAATGGAAAACACCATTTTCGTGCGCGACCGAGCGACTGTGCACATGATTTCGTTCCGCGCCTTACAAAAGTGAATGGAGGAAGTATTTTATTTAGATGATGAAAATTTGTTTTGGCATTTTTAGATTTTTATTTATTTTTCTAAGATTTTCTTAGTTCGGCAGGATTATTTAAAAAAGAAGCTCCCGCGTGCCCGACTGGGCCGAAGCCCAGCCAAGCCAAGCCGGCCCAGCCGCCGCCGTCTCCCGCACCGGATCAGGATCGGAGTCCCGATCGCTGCCGCCGCCCGAGTCGGGGAGGAGTACGCCTCCCGAGGCGCCCCCTCCCCCAAGCCAGGACGCCCCCTCCTTTTATAGCCGCCGCCACCCCGCCTCGCCTCACCCCGTCCCAGCCCCGCTGAGCCGCCGCCGCCTAGCGCCAGCGCCAGGAGCAGCCACCGCCGCCTCTCGCTGCTGCAGCCTCGCCACCCCGCACCGTCCCGTCGCCCCGCCGGAGCCGCCGGAGCCCCGCCGGAGCCGAACCGGATGTATAGCCGCCGCCGCCGCCGTGGTCCGGTTTTTAAAACAAAACGATCCAGTTTTTTTAGAAACCCTAGTTTCATTTTTTTATAAATCGGTTTTATCAGTTCTTTTATTTAGCGAGTGTTCGCTCGGTCGTTCGTTTTAACGAACGCGTTCACCGTTTAGTTTATCTTTTTTGTTAATCTGTTCGTCAGTTTTTCTTTTTCTCGAATTTTTCCGCGATTATTTCTGATCGCGATTTCTGATCTGATTTTTGTTTTAGTTTATCTTTTCGCTCATTTATCGGAATCAGGCGATTCAAGCGCCTGGAGTTTCGTCTCGAAACCCTCTTTCCGTTTAACCAACTAAAACAAGTTTTTGCATCTGTAAAATTTGACCTAGATCCAGATTAGTAAATGAAGCTTGTTTCTTTCGCCGTTTGACTTTCATTGCTTCGTTTGATTTGATTCTTTTTGCAAAGCGGAGTTCTTAAGTTGAACTTTCTGGTTAGATTTCTTATTTGAGTTTTATCCGTGCATTAGATGAGTACTTATTGTGTACTTGTTTGTTTGCGATAGAGTACCCGGAGTGCGCCGCTTGCTACTTATCTCTAGGTTTCGCGGATTATCAGCAAGGCAAGTAACACTTTGATCATACCTCTTTACTACCTAGTTTTTATTGCATTAGATCAATCCTCAAACAATTGCATGATTAGGATCTAATTAAAATGTGGGTTTTGGGAAGTAGATGAGGTAGTACATATTACCTGTTTTATTATCAAACCCTTGGGAGTTATTCTACGTTTGCTTATTATGCCATGCTATGCTAGTAGACGTGGATTGGGTGAGTGTATCCATGACAGATGTGAGATTGTTAATTAATGATTTATTTAAGGTGGCAACTTTACTACACATCTGGGTGGATTGAGGCACCTGGGTATTCCAACGATTGCCTCTTTTTCTTTATGGACCGCCACCCAGGCTCAAAGGGATCATGAGATTTTTCATACTAGAAACTTCCGTGTGCAGCCACAAGCTACTATGGTCTCTAGCATAGTTGATTTAGTCCTGCGAACTCTTACAGTGGTAGACTAGCAGATGTAAGGGAAAGTAGGTGTAACGGTCTACCCGATCGTAAGGTGCTAGCGCTTCTGAAAGACTATGTCTCGGTCATCCGTTTCTCAAACACCATGTAGTGTGAGAATCCCAACGAAGGAGATCGAGTCTTGTGGGGAAAAGTGCGCAAACCTCTGCAGAGTGTATACACTAATCATGATTAGACGTGTCCCGGGTGATGGACGTTTTGAGTATCTAGTACTTGGATTATCATGTGAATCTCATCATGTTACTTTAATTAATTTTGTTGGGTTTTAATGATGATGTATAATTGGGATTGAGAGGATGTCTATCTTCTCAATGTTTAACAACCACCATGATAGTTAAATACAATTTATTCCTTTACAGTAGGGAAAAACTGGCTTTACGCAAAAATGTAACCATAGAGCTTTCCACCAGCCATATATGCATGTAGTATAACTTTATTCTTTCATTACTCTCTATGTGTTACATTGCCAGCATATTCCATGTGCTGACCCGTTTTCGGGCTGCAACGTTCATGTTGCAGACTTTTCAAACGACAAGTAAGGTGCCTTTAGGTCGTGGTTCTATACTTAGTGATGCCGTTGGAGTTGATGGACTCACTTATCTTCCAAGCCTTCAGCTGTTATCGTTATTAGATGGCCTTAAGCCATATTTATTGTAATACGTTCTCTTTTGAGACATTCGATGTAATAAGTGTGTGGTTGCTACTAAATCCTTCAAGTACTATGCGTGTCAGCATTACTGATCCAGGGATGACACTAAAGCACAGAGATCGGACTGTTTGAGGTCTGATCGCTACAAGATGGTATCAGAGCACACGCTGACTTTAGGACACGACCACTAAGCTAAAAGCCCTAGATCACTACTCACTCTTCTCATTTCTGACCCCTCATCTTTTCTACACTTTTAGTATGGCGGCTGCAAGGAGCAAGTTTACGCAACCGGATGAAGATACACCCTTTGGACGTCACTTGAAGGAAGTCACTAGATACCTGAACATCGGAGTACCAAGCTTCACCGGGACCTACAACGCCACTTTACCTGAAGAGGAACGCTGGATGATTCATGTTCAAGTTCCAGGAAGGACGTTCATGCCTGTCACTGAGCCCATAGAGTTTTCCTTTGATGCACCAACCTGGAGTCTAGGAAAGAGCATGGCAGCCCACATCACTATGGGGCGCATTGGAGAAGTTTACCATAAGGATCTCAAGGATACTATCTACCAGATTTGTGGGCGCTGAGATGAGCAATGGGAGATGACCAGCACCGGGAAGGATAGATCAATTGCATCTTTCATCCAAGAGTTAAACCAGCACATTCGACGCCAGGAGAACCAGATGTGCGCAGGCATGATAGACCTGAAGAAGGCCATGACAAAGATCACGGAGCTGGAGGAAGAACTCAAGTCTACACGCGATGGATATGAGGAGGAAATAGCAACACTAGTGGAGAAGAATGATGATCTGAAGAAGAAGCTAAAAGTGTTCATGGGATTTCCCACAACTGGAGGAGAAGATGATTGCACTTGTCCAGAGAACTACATCATCATTGACGACACCAACTCGGACCCAGACGATAGCGATGATGACTATGTTGATGAAGCTGGAGCAGATATCATGGAGTCTTCATCGGAGCAGTTTTTCTAGTCGACCACCATATCAGTAGTAGTATTCTCCCATGTATCTAGTATAGCCCGAGCACTTTGTAACGGCTGATAGACCATTGTAGGCCCTTGTTTGATTGAATGAAGTGATTTTGTTTGCATTTGCCTCATGTGCATATGGGTAGTGTTTTCTCTCTAGACCTCATTCTATCCTATATTCTCATCTTTTCTAAACCCATCCGATGCCTCCGAGACGTGACAATGGATTTGCATTTCCACCGGAGCTCACTCAGTTGATCCAGCAGCAGAATACGTTGATGCAGTTGCTAGTCCAGAATCAGAATCAGGGGAACAACAACAAAAACAACCCACCACCCCCACCACCTGTTGATCACTTAACCCGTTTTCTTAGGCTGAATCCGCCGGTGTTTTCTAGTAGCACCGAGCTTATAGTAGAAGATGATTGGCTCTACAAGATTGGAAGGGAGTTAACCACTACATGATGTACTGATGCTGAGAAGGTGTGCTTTGCCGCACATCAGTTGGATGGACCAGCAGCATCATGGTGGGAGAATTACACTGTCACCTATCCCATCGACACCGTAACGTGGGACCAGTTCCAGCAGGCTTTTCGCACTGCCCATGTATCAACAGGAGCTATGGCCATGAAGAAGCATGAGTTTCGCAACTTACGCTAAGGAGGATGCATCATTGGCCAGTACGTGGATGCCTTTAGCAAGCTAGCATGTTATGCCCCAGATGACGTTGCTATGGATGCAGCTAAGCAGGAGAAGTTTTTGGAAGGACTGAATGATGAGCTGAGCATGCAGTTGATGGTAGCAACCTTTAATAACTACCAACAGTTGGTAGATAGAGCTCTCATGATTGAAGGGAAGCAGCAGCAGATTGACAACCGCAAGAGGAAGTGTGGACAAGGGAAGTACAATTCTGGAGCTCAACAGAAGCCACGTTTTACCCCGAAATCGGGAGGACATTTCCAGCATACCCATGGAGGAGGTAGCTCGCACAATCATAATGGCCCCAAGAATGGTAACGGGAATGGAGGAAGCAACGGCCAGAACCGTACCAACCCATCAACACCAGCCAAGAGAGACCTGAGCCAAGTCACTTGCTATAAGTGCCAAAAGACTGGAAATTACGCCAATGAATGTCCTGAAGCCCAGAATGGAAATGGCAATGGAAGCTCAAGGAAGAAGCCGAACCCTTTCAACAGGGGACAGGTGAATCACGTTAACGTGGAGGAGGTTGATGCCCAGCCAGATGCAGTAATAGGTAAGTTTTTGGTTGAGTCATTTACTACAGTCGTTCTTTTTGATACTGGTGCATCACATTCATACATATCAAGGGGATTTGTGGATAAGTATAAACTGCCCACCAAAGTTCTTAGAACACCTATGTTAGTAAGCTCACCACGAGCGGAGTATATGGCCAGTCGAGGATGTTTTCAAGTGCCATTGAGTATAGGTAGGCATGTTTTCCCCTCGGATTTAATCATTTTCGAATCAGAAGGTTTGGATGTAATTCTCGGTATGGATTGGCTATCGATGTATGGAGGAAACATCGATTGCGACAGTAAGTCGATTTTGCTTACCACACCAGAAGGAAGAAGGATCAAGTATGTATCGCAACATGTGCTGAATAGGACTCAAGTAAATTCCCTAACAGGAGTTGTACGGGAGGAAGTACCGGTGGTAAAGGATTTTCCGGATGCATTTCCAAAAGAGTTGCCAGGCATGCCACCGGATAGGGACATTGAGTTTTTGATTGAGCTTTTGCCAGGCACAGGACCAATATCTAAGAGACCGTATAGAATGCCTACAAAGGATTTGGAGGAGATTAAGAAACATATTAAGGAGTTACTGGATAAGGGATATATTCTCCCAAGTTCGTCACCTTGGGGATCGCCAGTACTTCTAGTGGAAAAGAAGGATGGATCGTTAAGGATGGTTGTTGATTATCGAGGATTGAATGAAGTGATGATCAAGAATAAGTACCACTGCTGATGATCAATGATCTGTTTGACCAATTGCAAGGAGCAAAGGTATTTTCCAAGATTGATTTGCGATCAGGATACCACCAGTTGAAGATTCGAGAGCAGGATATACCTAAGACAGCTTTTACCACCAGGTACGGGCTGTATGAGTATACCGTTATGTCATTTGGTTTGACTAACGCACCTGCATATTTCATGAACATGATGAACAAAATGTTTATGGAGTTTTTGGATAAGTTCGTCATAGTGTTCATTGATGATATACTAGTTTACTCGAAGAATGAAGAAGAACATAAAGAACAATTGCGTTTGGTACTTGGTAAGCTCAGAGAACATCAGTTATACGCTAAGCTCAGCAAATGTGAGTTTTGGTTGAAAGAAGTTGGATTCCTCGGACATGTTATATTCGGAGAAGGAATAGTAGTAGATCCCACCAAGGTTGTCACTGTGACAAATTGGGAAGCTCCAACAACAGTTGGAGAGATCCGGAGATTTCTTGGACTCGCGGGATACTACCGGAGATTCATTGAAAATTTCTTGAAAATTGCAAAACCTATGACGGAGTTGTTGAAGAAGGATACCAAATTCAAATAGATTTAGGAATGTGAGGCCTGTTTCCAGGAGTTGAAGAAACGTTTGGTTACCTCGCCAGTGTTGATTCTGCCAGATCAGTACAAGGATTACGAGGTGTATTGTGACGCTTCACTTCGAGGACTTGGAGCAGTGCTTATGCAGGAGGGAAGAGGTTTTTCGTATGCTTCACGACAGCTTAAGCCCCATGAGTTGAATTATGCTACACATGATTTGGAGTTAGCAGCCGTAGGGCATGCATTGAAGACTTGGAGAAATTTTCTCATTGGAAACCATTGTGAGGTGTACATGGATCACAAGAGTTTGAAGTACATTTTCATGCAGAAGGAGTTGAATCTCAGGCAAAGGAGATGGTTGGAGCTCATCAAGGATTATGATATGAGATTGCATTATCACCCCAGAAAGGCTAACGTAGTAGCCGATGCGTTGAGCCGTAAGAGCCATGTCAACACACTAATGACGGGAGATTTACCGAAGGTGTTTGTCGAGGATCTTCGTGAGCTATGTTTGGAGATAGTTCCGAGAGGCTATGTTGCAGCATTGGAGATTCAGTCTACTTTGATGGATAAGATCAGAGAAGCTCAGAAGACCAACAAGGAGATTTCCTCTATAAAGGAGAAGTTGAGCAAAGGAACAGCTAAAGGATTTCGTGAGGATGAGCACGATACCTTATGGTTTGAGGATCGCGTTTATGTGCCTAATGATCCGGAGATCAGGAAGTTGATTCTGCAAGAGGCCCATGATTCACCATACTCGATTCACCCAGGAAACACCAAGATGTATTTGGATTTGAAGGATACTTTCTGGTGGTCAGGAATGAAGAAGGATATTGCAGAGTATGTAGCAGTTTGTGATGTATGTCAGAGAGTAAAGGCAGAGCATCAGAAGCCAGCAGGATTGTTACAACCATTACCGATACCCGAATGGAAGTGGGATAAGCTAGGCATGGATTTTATCACGGGATTACCCAGGACCCGTTCAGGCTATGACTCGATATGGGTTGTAGTCGATCGCTTGACGAAGGTAGCTCATTTCATCCCAGTAAAGACCACTTACACCAGTGCTAAGTTGGCAAAGATATATATGACCAGGATTGTAGTCTGCATGGAGTTCCAAGGAGCATTGTATCCGATAGAGGAACCCGGTTTACCTCAAAGTTGTGGAATCAGTTGCACAAAACTTTGGGTACCAGGCTAGAGTTTAGTACAACTTTTCACCCGCAGATAGATGGACAGACCGAGAGAGTCAATCAGATTTTGGAGGATATGCTGAGAGCTTGTGCGCTAGATTATGGATCTAGTTGGGACGACAATTTGCCATATGCAGAGTTCTCTTACAACAACAGTTATCAATCCAGTTTGAAGATGGCCCCGTTCGAAGCCTTGTATGGAAGGAGGTGTAGGACCCCATTGTTGTGGGATGAAGTTGGAGAACGCCAGTTGCGGTCCTATCCACACAAACACTTTTTTTACTCACCTATGTGTTGAGAGGGATATCAAGCACATTTCTTCTTAATTACATAGTAGCTCTAGATATATAGCTCTAACTAGCTAGCTAGCTAGGGAGAGAGAGAGAGAGCTAGCTAGGGAGATAGTGGGAGAGGAGAGGGAGAGAAGAGGGAAGGCATTAATGGAAGGGGGTGGAGGGCAAAGAAGAGGGGGAGGGAGGGCATTAATGGAGGGGGGGTGGAGGGCAAAGAAGAGGGGGAGGGAGGGCATTAATGGAGGGGGTGGTGGAGGGCACAAAGAAGAGGGGGTGGTGGAGGGCAAAGAAGAGGGGAAGGGAGGGCTCTAATGGAGGGGGGTGGTGGAGGGAAAAGAAGAGGGGGAGGGAGGGCTCTAATGGAGGGGTGGCTCTAATGGAGGGGTGGTGGAGGGGGAGCATTGAAAGGAACAAGCAAGGTGCAAGGAAGGGGGAGTAAGGAAGGGGGAGAGGAAGAAGAAAGGGGAGGAAGGAGGGGAAAGGTGGTAGGTGGCTGGCAACCATAACAGTAGCGCGGGGTGCCAAAGCACGCTACTGCTATGAGTGCCAGCCAAAATATCTACTGGTACGTAAAACTAGCTATAGCGCTTGTACAAAAACAACACTACTGGTATAAGTTTACCCATAGAAGAAATAGCAGTAGCGCGTCTAGGTGCACAGGCGCCACAACTACTTCCTTAACAGTAGCGCTGGTTAGACTACAAACGCTGCTAATATTTTTTGGTCGGGTGGTGTGCTGTGGCAAACTTACCAGTAGCATGGCCTCCAGAAACCCACGCTGCTACTATGTTGTACCAGTAGCATGCTTTATAACAGACGCTACTGGTAATTATCAGAAGCATGGGGTCCATAACAAATGCTACTGGTAAAATTCTATCTATAAGCATTTCCTAGTAGTGCATCCACCTCAGGTTGATAATCCGGGTCATTTGGCTTTGGTGGTTGCACCGTAGGTCGGAGGGTATAAGTTTACCAAAGTACTCATGGACGGAGGGAGCAGCATCAATATCCTTTATTATGAAACTTTTCATCGCATGGGGTTGACTGATAAAAATCTTAAGCCGTCAAACACTGTTTTCCATGGCGTGGTGCCTGGTAAGTCGGCATATCCAGTCGGTAAGATAGTTGTGGAAGTTGTTTTTGGAGATGATCACGACTCTAGATCAGAAACGTTGACCTTTGAAGTGGTCAAGATCCACAACCCATATCATGCTCTGTTTGGACGGACGACTTATGCCAAGTTCATGGCACGGGCATGTTACGTGTATCTGCAGCTCAAGATGCCGGGTCACAAAGGGACCATTACAGTGCATGCGAGCCGTAAGATAGCTCTGGAGTGTGAAGAGGGGGATGCGGCTTATGTCGAGTCAGTTTGTGCAACGGAGGAGTTGAAGTTTTACAAGGACAATGTTGACCCGACAGACATGACATCTTTGGAAAAGCCAACCACAGAGCATGATCCGGTGTTAAAGTTTAAATCGGCGGATGATACCAAGATGGTTGATTTTGTTACTGGCGGCTCATCCAAATAGTTCAGCATCAGTGCTAATCTAGATCCAAAATAGGAAAGCGTGCTCATCGAGTTCATCCGTGAGAACCGAGACATCTTTGCATGGAAGCCTTCAGACATGTCGGGTGTACCGAGAGAACTCGCAGAGCACACTCTTAATATTGATCCGAAGTTTAAGCCGGTCAAATAGTTTCTTCGCCGTTTTAATGAGGAGAGACGGAAGGCCATTGGAGAGGAAGTAGCCCGGCTCTTGGAAGCTGGGTTTATCATTGAAGTTTTCCATCCTAAGTGGTTGGCTAACCCGGTGCTGGTACTTAAGAAAAACTACACTTGGCGTATGTCTGTGGACTACACAGATTTAACCAAGGCTTGTCCAGCTGATCCTTTTGCTCTCCCTCGTATTGATCAGATTATCGATGCTACGGCGGGTTGTGAGTGTTTGAGTTTTTTGGATGCTTATTCTGCTTATCATCAGATCAAGATGGCAGTTAAGGACCAGGAGAAGACAGCTTCCATAACTCCCTTTGGAGCCTTCTGCTATGTGGCTATGCCTTTTGGGCTCAAGAGTGCCCAAGAAACTTATCAGAGGTGTGTGCAAAATTGCCTTCATAACCAAATTGGGTGTAATGTTCATCCTATGTGGATGATATTGTGGTGAAATCCAGAGAGAAACAAACACTGATAGTGTAGCAACCAGACCTCAAATAGTCTGATCTCTGTGCATCAGTGTCATCCCTGGATCGGTAATGTTGACACGCATAGTACTTGAGGATTTATAACAGAGTAGCAATCACACACTTATTACATCGGATGTCTCAGAAGAGAACTTATTACAATAAATATGGCTTAAGGCCATCTAATACGATAACAGCAGAAGGCTTGGAAGATAAAGTGAGTCCATCAACTCCAACGGCATCACTGAGTGAAAGACCACAACCTATGGCTCCTTACTCGTCGTCTGAAAAGTCTGCGGCATGATACGTTGCAGCCCGAAAATGGGTCAGCACATGGAATATGTTGGCAATGTAACACAAGAGAGTAATGAACAGAATAAGGCTATCACTACATGCATATTTGGCTGGTGGAGGCTGTATGGTTAATATGTTTTGCGGAAAGCTAATTTTTCCCTACAACAAAGGAATAAATTTTATTTATGTATCATGGTGGTTGTTAAACATTGAGAAGGTTCACCCAACTCAATCCCAATTAAGCATCATCATTAAACCCAATCGAATTATATTAAGAGTGATGAGATCCACATGATAATCGAAGAACTAGATACTCAAGATGTACATAACCGGGGACACGGCTAACCATGATTAGTTTGTACACTCTGCAAAGGTTTGTGCACTTTTCCCAGAAGACTCGATCTCCTCCGTTGGATTTCTCGCACTACATGATGTTTGAGAAACGGATGACCGAGACACAGTCTTTCCGAAGAGGTCCCCTTAACCGATAGATAGGCCTATACACCTACAATCCCCTACATCTGCTAGCCCATCATGGAAAGGTTTCCCACAACTTACTCAACTATGCCAGAGCCCATAATGGCATGTGGCTGCACATGGAAGACTCTAGCATGAATAGTCTTATGATCCCTTTGAGCCTGAGTGGAAGTCCATAGGAGAATCACACGGTACCCCGTGATTTCCAAAAATACAGGCAACACCGGGTTCCCTAGGTGCCTCAATCCACCCAGATGTGTATTAAAGTTGCCACCTTAAGTTAACCATTAACTAACAATACTCAGATCTGCCATGAATACACTCAAACCCAAACCACGTCTACGAGCATATCATAGCAATATAAGCAACGTAGAAGTAACTCCCAAAGGTTTGGTAATAACATGACAGTAGGTACTACCTCATCTACTTCCCATAACCCACATATTAATCAGATCCTAATCATGCAATTGTTTGAGGATTGATCTAATGCAATAAAACTGGGTAGTAAAGTGGTATGATCAAAGTGTTACTTGCCTTGCTGATGATCCGTGAAACCTAGAGACTCGTAGTAACACGCTTCGCACTACGGGTACTCTATCGCAATCAGACAAGCATACAATAAGCAATCAAGCAAAGATGCACGGGTAAAACTCAAATAAGAAGATCTCCAGAAAGTTCAACTTAAGAACTCCGGTTTGCAAAAAGAATCAAATCAAACGAAGTAACAAAACTCAAACTGCGAAAGAAACAAGCTTCTATTACTAATCTAGACTAAAGTCAAATTTAAAGTAGCAAAAACTTGTTTAAGTTGATTAAACAGAAAGAGGGCTTCGAGATGAAACTCTAGGCGCTTGAATCGCCTGATTCCGATAAACGAGGGAAAAGTTAAACTAAAACAAAAATCGGATCAGAAATCGCGATCGAAAATAATCGCGAAAAAAATCTGAGAAAACGAATGAATGGACGTTCGCTAAATAACTAAACCCAAAAACCGATCTAAATAAAAAACAACCTCAGTTTGTATTAAAAAACCGATGGTTTTCTAACGAAAACCACGGCGGCGGTGGCCGCTACCTCGACGAACCCGGCGAGGGCGGCGGCGGGTCCGGCGGTGGTGGTCGGCGGTGATGGGCAGCGGGGCGACGGCGGGGTCGTCGTACGGCGGCGACGTGGCTGCGAGGGGCGGCGGCATCGTCGGGTTCCGGCGGCGGTGGCGCACGACGGTGGCGGCGGCGCACGTTTCGAGGTTGGGCTAGGGTTTCGAGTGCGGGGGCTTCCGGCTCGGGCCTTCGGCCTTTAAAGGGTCGGCCGGGTACAGTGTCCCAGGCAGGCACAGCCCTGTTAGGTCGGTAACTTAAAAAAAACAATCCGCGCAGAAAAACGAATAAAAGTAATACTAAACAGACTCCAAAAATCCTGAAATAAATTTTCCCCGTCCTCTAAAAATCTATCGGACAAGGTGAACATTTATTTGGGACTCTAATGCTATTTTGAAAAACGCATATTTTTCCTAATTCAAATAAAATAGCAATAAAACTCCGAGTAAAAATCTTATTTGATTTTAATATTAAATCTCCAATATTTCTTTATTTTGGGGAAGTCATTTTATCCCTCTCTTTTATTTTTATAAAAGAAATATTCGAAGAGAAAATAATTAAAATCAAATGATCCTGTTTTCAAAATTTGAGAAAACTCAAATATGAAAATAACGAAACTCCCAACTCTCTCCGTAGGTCCTTGAGTTGCGTAGAATTTCTAGGATCAAACCAAAATGCGATAAAATATGATATGCAATGATGATCTAATGTATAACATTCCAAATTGAAAATTTGGGATGTTACAAATCTACCCCGTTAAGATGAATCTCGCCCTCGAGATTCGGGTTGGCTAGAAAATAGGTGAGGGTGATCCTTCCGTAGGTCTTCCTCTTGTTCCCAGGTGGCTTCATCCTCAGTATGGTGGCTCCACTGAACCTTACAAAACTTGATAACCTTGCTATGTGTGACTCGGCTGGCAAAATCAAGAATCTTGACTGGTTTCTTCTCGTAGGTCAAATCGCTATCCAACTGAATTGCTTCCAGTGGCACTATATCTCTCAGAGGAATATCAGCCATCTCTGTGTGGCACTTCTTCAACTGAGAAACATGGAACACATCGTGAACTCCTGACAATCCTTCGGGAAATTCCAACTTGTAAGAAACTTCTCCCATACGTTCCAAAACTTTTTATGGTCTCACAAAACATGGTGATAATTTTCCCTTAACTCCAAAGCGCTTCACTCCTCGAAGTGGTGATACACAAAGATACACTCTGTCTCCAACTTCGTAAACTATCTCCTTGCATTTAGAATTCGCATAGCTCTTCTGCCTGGACTGGGCTACTTAGAGTCTATCGCAAATCAGCTTAATCTTCTCTTCAGACTCTTTAATCAAATCTGGTCCAAACAACTGTCGGTCTCCAACTTCATCCCACAACAACGGTGTCCTGCACCTCCTTTCGTACAATGCTTCGAAAGGGGCCATCTTCAAAATGGCTTGATAGCTGTTGTTGTAAGAGAACTCTGCGTAAGGCAAATTGTCGTCCCAACTAGATCCATATTCTAGTGCACAAGCTCTCAACATGTCCTCCCAAATCTGATTGACTCTCTCAGTCTGTCCATCTGTCTGCGGGTGAAAAGCTGTACTGAACTCTAGCCTGGTTCCCAAAGTTTCATGCAACTGATTCCAAAACTTTGAGGTAAACTAGGTTCCTCTATCTGATACAATGGTCCTCGGAACTCCATGCAAACATACGATCCTGGTCATATATATCTTTGCCAACTTAGCACTGGTGTAAGTGGTCTTCACTAGGATGAAATGAGCTAGTTTTGTCAAACGATCGACTATAACCCATATCGAGTCATAGCCTGAACGATTCCTGGGCAATCCCGTGATAAAATCCATACCTAGCCTTTCCCACTTCCATTCGGGTATCAGCAATGGTTGTAGCAATCCTACTGGCTTCTGATGCTCTACCTTCACTCTCTGACATACATCACAAACTGCTACATACTCCGCAATATCCTTATTCATTCTGGTCCAAACTATCCTTCAAATCTAGGTACATCTTAGTATTTCCTGGGTGAATCGAATATGGCGAATCATGGGCCTCCTGCAAAATCAACTTCCTGATCTCCTGATCATTTGGCACATATACGCGGTCCTCGAACCATAAGGTATCATGCTCATCCTCACGAAATCCTTTAGCCTTTCCTTTGCTCATCCTTTCCTTTATCTCAGCTATCTCCTTGTCCGTCTTCTGAGCTTCTCTGATCTTATCCATCAAAGTAGACTGAATCTCCAATGCTGCTACATAGCCTCTCGGAACTATCTCCAAACATAGCTCGCGAAGATTCTCTGTTAACTCCTTGGGTAACTCTCCGGTCATGAGTGTATTGACATGACTCTTGCGGCTCAACGCATCAGCTACTACGTTAGCCTTTCCGGGATGATAGTGCAACTACATATCATAATCCTTAATGAGTTCCAACCATCTCCTATGTTTGAGATTCAACTCCTTCTGCGTGAAGATATACTTCAAACTCTTGTGATCCGTGTATACCTCACAATGGTTCCCGATGAGAAAATGTCTCCAAGTCTTCAACGCATGCACTACGGCTGCTAACTCCAAATCATGAGTAGCATAATTTAACTCATGGGGTTTAAGCTGTCGTGAGGCATATGAAACAACTCTTCCCTCCTACATAAGTACAGCTCCAAGTTCTCGATGAGAAGCGTCGCAATACACTCCATAATCCTTGCATTGATCTGGCAGAATCAACACTGGTGATGTAACCAAGCGTTTCTTCAACTCCTGAAAGCTGGCCGCACATTCCTCAGTCCATTTTAACTTGGTGTCCTTCTTTAACAACTCCTTCATAGGCTTTGCAATCTTCGAGAAATTCTCAATGAATCTCTGGTAGTATCCCGCGAGTCCAAGAAAACTCCAGATCTCTCCAACTGACGTGGGTTCCTCCCAATTTGCCACAGTGACAACTTTGGTGGGGTCTACCGCTATTCCTTCTCTAGATATAACATCCCCAAGGAATCCAACTTCCTTCAACCAAAACTCGCACTTGCTGAACTTGGCATATAGCTGATGTTCTCTGAGCTTCCCAAGTACTAAACGTAAATGCTCTTTATGCTCCTCTTCATTCTTCGAGTAGACCAGAATATCATCAATGAACACCACAACGAACTTATCCAAAAACTCCATAAACACCTTGTTCATCATGTTCATGAAATAGGCAGGTGCGTTAGTCAGGCCAAATGACATAATGGTATATTCGTATAGCCCGTACCTCGTGGTAAAAGTTGTCTTAGGTATATCCTGCTCTCAAATCTTCAGTTGGTGGTACCCTGATCGCAGATCGATCTTGGAAAACACCTTAGCTCCTTGAAGCTGATCAAACAAATCATTGATCATTGGCAGTGGGTACTTGTTCTTGATCGTCACCTCATTCAATCCTCGATAATCAACAACCATCCTCAATGATCCATCCTTCTTCTCCACTACAAGTACTGGTGATCCCCAAGGTGACGAGCTTGGGTGAATATATCCTTTATCCAGTAACTCCTTAATGTGCTTCTTAATTTCCTCTATATCCTGTGCGGGCATCCTGTACGGTCTCTTAGATATTGGCCCTGTGCCTGGCAAAAGCTCAATCAAAAACTCGATGCCTCTATCCGGTGGCATGCCTGACAACTCTTCTGGAAATACATCTGGGAAATCCTTCACCACTGGTACTTCCTCCTGTACAACTCCTGATAAGGAATTTACTTGAGTCCTAATCGACACATGTTGGGGTACATACTTGATCCTTCTTCCTTCTGGGGTGGTGAGCAAAATTGACTTACTGGCGCAATCGATGTTTCCTCCATACATCGATAGACAATCCATACCCACAATCACATCCAAAGCTTGCGACTCCAAAATTATCAAGTCTGAGGGGAAAACATGCCTACCTATGGTCAATGGCATCTGAAAACATCCTTGGCTTGCCATATACTCTGCTCCTGGCGAGCTCACTAACATAGGTGTACTAAGAACTTTGGTGGGAAGCTTATACTTATCCACAAATCCCCTTGATATGTATGAATGCGATGCACCAGTATCAAAAAGAACGGCTGCAGTAAATGACTTAACCAAAAACTTACCTATTACTGCATCTTGCTGGGCTTCAATCTCCTCCACATTAACGTGGTTCACTTGTCCCCTGTTGAAAGGGTTGGGCTTCTTCCCAGAACTTCCATTTCCATTTCCATTCTTAGCTTCAGGAGATTCATTGGCGTAATGTCCAGTCTTCTGGCACTTGTAGCAAGTAACGTGGCTTAGATCTTTCTTGGCGGGTGTTGCTGGGTTGGAATGGTTCTGGACGTTGCTTCCTCCATTACCATTCCCATTTTGGGGCCACTATGGTTGTGCGAACTTCCTCCAGTGTGATTGTGACCTCCATGGTTATGCTGAAGGGGTCCTCCCGAGTTCGGGAAAAAATGGGGTCTCTGCTGAGCTCCAGAATTATACTTCCCTTGTCCACACTTCCTCTTGCGGTTGTCAATCTGCTGCTGCTTCCCTTCAATCATGAGAGCTCTATCTACCAACTGTTGGTAGTTATTAAAGGTTGCTACCATCAACTGCATGCTCAGCTCATCATTCAGTCCTTCCAAAAACTTCTCCTGCTTAGCTCCATCCATAGCAACGTCATCTGGGGCATAACATGCTAGCTTGCTAAAGGCATCCACGTACTGGCCAATGATGCATCCTCCTTAGCGTAAGTTGCGAAACTCATGCTTCTTCATGGCCATAGCTCCTGTTGATACATGGGCAGTGCGAAAAGCCTGCTGGAACTGGTCCCACGTTACGGTGTCGATGGGATAGGTGACAGTGTAATTCTCCCACCATGCTGATGCGGGTCCATCAAGCCGATGTGAGGCAAAACGCACTCTTTCCGCATCTGTGCATCCTGCAGTGGTCAACTCCCTTCCAATCTTGCAGAGCCAATCATCTGCAACTATCGGCTTGGTGCTACTGGAGAACACCAGCGGATTCAGCCTTAGAAAACGGGCTAAGTGATCAACAGGTGGTGGTGGTGGGTTGTTGTTGTTGTTCCCCTGATTCTGATTCTGGACTAGTATCTGCATCAATGCATTCTGCTGCTGGATCAACTGAGTGAGCTCCGGTGGGAAAGCAAATCCATTGTCGCGTCTTGGAGGCATCTGATGGGTTTAGAAAAGATGAGAAAACAGAGTAGAATGAGGTCTAGGGGGAAAACACTACCCATATGCACATGAGACAAACACAATCATATCACTCAATCAATCAAGCAAGGGCATACAATCGGTCTAGAACTATCGTTACAAAAGTGCTCGGACTATACTATATACATGGTGGAATACTACTGCTGATATGGTAGTCGACTAGAAAAATTGATCGGTAGAAGATTCCATAATATCCGCTCCAGCTTCATCAACAAAGTCATCATCGCTATCGTCGGGATCTGAGTCGGTGTCGTTGATGATGATGTAGTTCTTCGGGCAAGTGGAATCGTCATCTTCTCCTCCTGGCGCGGGGTCTCCCATGAATACTCCTAGCTTCCTTGTCAGATCATCATTCTTCTCCACTAGTACGACGATTTGTTCCTCATAATCTTTGCGAGTTGCCTTGAGTTCTTCTTCAAGCTCGGTGATCCTTATCATTGCCTTCTTCAGATCTATCATGCCTGCGCACATCTGGTTCTCTAGACATATGTTCTGGTTTAACTCTTGGATGCAAGCGGCACTTGATCTATCCTTCCTGGTGCTGATCATCTCCCATTGCTCATCTCGGCGCCCACAAATCTGGTAGATAGTATCCTTGATATCCTTGTGGTAAACTTCTCCAATGCGTCCCATGGTGATGTGGGCTGCCATACTCTTTCCTAGACTCCAGCTTGGTGCATCAAAGGAAAACTCTATGGGCTTAGTGACTGGCGTGAATGTCCTTCCTAGAACTTGAACTTGAATCATCCAGTGCTCCTCTTCTGGTAAAGTGGCGTTGTAAGTCCCGGTGAAGCTTGGTATTTCGATGTTCAGGTACCTAGTGACTTGCTTCAAGTGGTGTCCAAAAGGTGTGTCTTCATTCGGTTGTGCAAACTTGTTCCTTGCATCCGCCATCCTAAAGAGTAGAAAATGGAGAGGAGTCAGAAATGAGAAGAGAGTAGTGATCTAGGGCTTTAGCTTAGTGGTCGTGTCCTACAGTCAGCGTGTGCTCTGATACCATCTTGTAGCGACCAGACCTCAAACAGTCTGATCTCTGTGCATCAGTGTCATCCCTGGATCGGTAATCCTGACAAGCACAGTACTTGAGGATTTATAACAAAGTAGCAATCACACACTTATTACATCGGATGTCTTAGAAGAGAACTTATTACAATAAATATGGCTTAAGGCCATCTAATACGATAACAGCGGAAGGCTTGGAAGATAAAGTGAGTCCATCAACTCCAACGGCATCATTGAGTGAAAGACCACGACCTATGGCTCCTTACTCGTCGCCTGAAAAGTCTGCAACATGATACGTTGCAGCCAGAAAACGGGTCAGCACACGGAATATGCTGGCAATGTAACACAAGAGAGTAATGAACAGAATAAGGCTATCACTACATGCATATTTGGCTGGTGGAGGCTGTATGGTTAATATGTTTTGCGGAAAGCCAATTTTTCCCTACAACAAAGGAATAAATTTTATTTAACTATCATGGTGGTTGTTAAACATTGAGAAGGTTCACCCAACTCAATCCCAATTAAGCATCATCATTAAACCCAATCAAATTATATCAAGAGTGATGAGATCCACATGATAATCCAAGAACTAGATACTCAAGATGTCCGTAACCGGGGACACGGCTAACCATGATTAGTTTGTACACTCTGCAGAGGTTTGTGCACTTTTCCCCACCAGACTCGATCTCCTCCGTTGGATTTCTCGCACTACATGATGTTTGAGAAACGGATCACCGAGACACAGTCTTTCCAAAGAGGTCCCCTTAACCGATAGATAGGCCTATAGACCTACAATCCCCTACATCTGCTAGCCCATCATGGAAAGGTTTCCCACAACTTACTCAACTATGCCAGAGCCCATAATGGCATGTGGCTGCACACGGAAGTTTCTAGCATGAATAATCTTATGATCCCTTTGAGCCTGGGTGGCAGTCCGTAGGAGAATCACATGGTACCCCAGGATTCCAAAAATACAAGCAACACTGGGTTCCCCAGGTGCCTCAGTCCACCCAGATGTGTATTAAAGTTGCCACCTTAAATTAACCATTAATTAACAATACTCACATCTGTCATGAATACACTCAAACCCAAGCCACGTCTACGAGCATAGCATAGCAATATAAGCAATGTAGAAGTAACTCCCAAAGGTTTGGTAATGACAGGACAGTAGGTACTGCCTCATCTACTTCCCATAACCCACATATTACACAGATCCTAATCATGCAATTGTTTGAGGATTGATCTAATGCAATAAAACTGGGTAGTAAAGTGGTATGATCAAAGTGTTACTTGCCTTGCTGATGATCCATGAAACCTAAGACTCGTAGTAACACGATTCGCACTCTAGGTACTCTATCGTAATCAGACAAGCATACAATAAGAAATCAAGCAAAGATGCACGGGTAAAACTCAAATAAGAAGATCTAACCAGAAAGTTCAACTTAAGAACTCCGGTCTGCAAAAAGAATCAAATCAAATGAAGCAACAAAACTCAAACTGCGAAAGAAACAAGCTTCGATTACTAATCTGGACTAAAGTCAAATTTTACAGTAGCAAAACCTTGTGGCTCTTGAATCGCCTGATTCTGATAGACGAGCGAAAAGTTAAACTAAAACGAAAATCGGATCAGAAATCGCGATCGAAAATAATCGCGAAAAAAATCCGAGAAAAAAAACTAACGAACAGGCTAACAAACGAACATTTGCTGTCTATGGCTAAACGGTGAAAACCGTTTGTTAAAACGAACGAACGAACGGGCGTTTGCTAAATAACTAAACCGGAAAAACCCGATCTAAATAAAAACAACAACCGCGGTTTGTTTTAAAAAAACTGACGGTTTTCTAACAAAAACTGCGGTGGCGGTGGCGGCTACCTCGACGAACCCGGCGAGGGCGGCGGCGGGTCCGGCGGTGGTGGTCGGCGGCGACAGGCGGCGGGGCGATGGTGGGGTCGGCGTACGGCGGCGGCATGGCTGTGAGGGGCGGCGGCGGCGGGTTCCGGCGGCGGCGGCGGGTTCCGGCGGCGGCGGCGCACGTTTCAAGGCGGGGCTAGGATTTCGGGTGCGGGGGCTGGCGGCTCGGGCCTTCGGCCTTTAACGGGCCGGCCGGGTACAGTGTCCCAGGAAGACACGGGCCGGTTAGGTTGGTAACTCTTTTTAAAAAAAAAATCTGCGCAGAAAAACGAATAAAAGAAATACTAAACGGACTCCAAAAATTCTGAAATAAATTTTCCCCGTCCTCTAAAAATCTATCGGACAAGGTGAACATTTATTTGAGACTCTAATGCAATTTTGAGAAACACATAATTTTCCTAATTCAAATAAAATAGCAATGAATCTCCAAATAAAAATCTTATTGATTTTAATATTAAATCTCCAATATTTTTTATTTTGGGGAAGTCATTTTATCCCATCTCTTTTATTTTTATAAAATATATATTCGAAGAGAAAATAATTAAAATCAAACGATCCTATTTTCAAAATTTGAGAAAACTCAAATATGGAAATAACGAAACTCCCAACTCTCTCCTTAGGTCCTTGAGTTGCGTAGAATTTCTGGGATCAAACCAAAATGCAATAAACTATGATATGCAATGATGATCTAATGTATAACAATCCAAATTGAAAATTTGGGATGTTACAGATAGATGATTTGAAGAAAACCTTTGACAATCTCCGGGTTTACAAGATGATGCTTAACCCGGCCAAGTGTGTTTTTGGTGTGCCGGCAGGAAAGCTCCTGGGTTTTTTAGTGTCTAACAGAGGAATTTAAGCTAATCCGGAGAAGATCAAAGCTATCACTTCTCTAGCTAAGCCGGCATGTATCAATGATGTATAGCGTCTGGCAGGTCGTATCGCGGCGTTTAGCCGGTTCATAAGCTGGTTGGGGGAGAAGGCTATCCCTCTATATCAGATGATGAAAAAGACAGATAACTTTGTCTGGAGTGAGGCTGCCGATGCAGCGTTTGAGGATTTGAAGAAGAAGCTGATTGAGCTGCCAGTACTCGTAGCCCCTATTGATAAGGAGCCTTTGTTGTTATATGTGGCTGCTAATAGCTGGGCCGTCAGTGTTGCTATTGTGGTAGAAAGAAAGGAAGCAGGCAAGGAGTATCTGGTTCAAAGGCCGGTTTACCATATCAGTGAAGTGCTTATTGAGTCCAAGCAGAGGTATCCACACTGGCAGAAGCTTGTGTATGGGGTGTTCTTGGCCAATCGGAAGCTTAAACATTATTTTCTAGGCCATCCCATCACCGTGGTCAGCTCTGCTCCTTTGGGAGATATCATCCAAAACAGAGAAGCAACTGGCCAGGTCGCTAAGTGGGCCATTGAGCTTGGGCCTCACGGGTTAAAGTATGTGCCTCGCACGGCCATCAAGTCTCAAGTGCTGGTGGACTTCATCAATGATTGGACAGAACTGTAGATGCGCGAGGAAAAGCCAGATAACACATATTGGACTATTCACTTTGATGGGTCCAGGCAATTGGAGGGTTCGGGGCTGGAGTTATTCTTGCTTCCCCTCGAGGTGATAAATTTTGCTATGTTCTTCGTTTGATGTTTCCTTGTACTAACAATTCAGCCGAGTATGAGGTTTTACTCCACGGTCTTCGGATGGCTAAGGAAATAAACATAAGCTGGGTTAGATGCTTCGGCGACTCAGATTTGGTGGCTCAGTAAGTCTCTGGTACTTGGGACTCTAAGGATCCACTCATGGCAGCTTATCGTTGAGAGGTGGACGTTATTGTTGGTCACTTCAAAGGTTATAAATTTGAGCACGTTGATCGGAGGAAAAACGAAGCAGCAGACGCTTTAAGCCGGCTGGGCTCTCAATGTAAGCCGGTGCCGCCTAATGTCTTTCTTGACGTCTTGCATAACCCGTCGGTTAAGATTCCTACAGAGGAGGATTTGGCTATTCCTGACCCGGAGGCTCAGTTGGTGGCGGCTCTTCACGTCACCCCAGATTGGAAAGTCCCTTACTTAGCCAGGAAGATAACCCGGCGGTCTAAGTCAATGACGATTGTCAATGGAGAGTTACATCATCGCAGTGTCACATGGGCGTTTCAGCGTTGTGTTTCTCCGGAAGAGGGCTGTGAGATTTTACGAGAAATTCATGAAGGAGATTGTGGTCATCATGCCGGTTCAAAGTCTCTTGTAGCTAAAGCTTTTCGCCATGGGTTTTATTGGCTAACAGCTCATGCTGATGTAGAGGACCTCGTTAGCAGGTGTGATGGATGTCCGAAATTTGTACGTCGAGCCCATGTGCTGGCTCAAGAATTGAGGATGATTCCAATTACTTGGCCGTTCGCCGTTTGGGGGCTCGATATGGTTAGGACTTTCAAAAGATCCAAGGATAAGAAGACCCACCTTTTGGTGGCGGTTGATAAGTTCACTAAGTGGGTAGAGGCAGAGCTAGTTAGTAAGTGTGATGCAGCAATGGCGGTTCAATTCATGAAGAAGGTGATCTTCCGTTTTGGCTTTCCACACAGCATTATAACAGACAATGGCACTAATCTCTCTAAAGGTGCTATGGAAGAATTTTGTCAACGTGAGCATATCCGGCTTGATGTATCATCAGTAGCTCACCCTCAATCCAACGGTCAAGCTAAGAGAGCAAACCAAGAGATCCGGAAAGGCATCAAACCCCGGCTTATGGTTCCCCTGCAGAGGACGCCGGATTGTTGGGTGGAGGAGTTACCTTCCGTGTTATGGAGCATCAATACCACCCCAAACAGGTCTACGGGATACACACCTTTCTTCATGGTTTATGGAGCAGAGGCAGTTCTCCCTAGTGACATCCGTCATGACTCGCCTCGTGTGGAAGCTTATGTTGAAGAAGACATTGAAAGAGCACGTCAAGAAGCACTTGATCTGTTGGGTGAGGAGCGTGACATAGCAGCAGCTCGATCAACGATTTACCAGCAAGATCTGCGCCATTATCACAGCCGTTGGGTTAAAATCGGAACTTTTCAAGAAGGCGACCTGGTGCTCCGGCTTATCTAGGATCAGACTGATATGCACAAGTTATCCCCACCTTGGGAAGGACTTTTTGTGGTCAGCAAGAATCTAAACAACGGGTCATATTACCTTATCGATGTTCGAGACCGCAAGGACTCACGCACATCGGAGGAGGAGACCTGCCGGCCATGGAATATTGCTCAGCTTAGGCCATACTACACCTGTGCCACCGGCTCATCCAATGTTCATATTTTGACGATGTATATATTATGATTAAAATAATAATGCCGGCATCCCTGCTAAAGCAGGGTCTTTGTCGTTTTTCTCTCTAAATTAATGAGTCTTCGATTAGTTGGGGGCTTCTTCTTTATACAACAAAGTTATAATTACCCTTTGATTCGGCTTTATACAAAAAACTTGGGACCAAAGAGAGTCGATGGTAAAAGCACGACTCAAACATAGGTACACCCTGAGCACAGCTCAAAATGTCACTTGGGGGCTCTTTTATTCTAAAGAACGAAGAGTTCATAACCTTGTGATAGGCTATAAAAGCCAGGCTTGGAAGCCAGGTGTATTCACCTAAAACCCCAGGTTATCCTGCCTGTATGCCAGATGCTTCTCCATCAGGTAATCCTAATTGACCCACCGAACTCTTAACAGTCAATCTTTTAAACAAGACCACGAACTCGTTAAGGTTAAAATGCCGATTTGTCATCAGAGGGCATGATTTTACGGATAGCAAGGAGAACCTCAGGCTGAAAAGCCGCCTTCCTTGGAACTTGGATAAATCGGCCTGTGATGCACGATGCTGCTCTAACCCCGTGTACTCCTGATAAGTCTATCTTTAAATAAGAACTGAACTTATCCGGGTTAAAATGTCGATTGGGTTAATGAGGGCCGGTTCACGGAAAGCGCGTACCTTCCAGTGGATAATGCTAGTTTCATTGAAGAAGATATTTTGGCTTGGCGGCCTATGAAAGCCTCGGATTTTTTCTGTTGTTTGGATTTGAATGTCTTTCTGAGATTTTTTCTTTTGTGACATAGTAATACATGGTTGAAAAACAATAAGGCTTATAATGCCTTCTGAGTCATATATGACATTAACCGGTGTTTATTAACCTGGCCTGGTCTTCGACTATAAGTCGCCAGTATAAATAAAGGTACATATCTGGTGTTTATTAACCCGGTCCGGCTTTGTTCATAAGCCGGCAATCTTTGATAACTACCAGTATCCAAAGTCTTGGGTTATCACCCTTACTACACTGGCTTGGTAAAATCAACAAGTGTGATCAAATATCACAGGTATGATTTTTTTTCATATATGATTATTATTTTGACCAACCTTGGTTATAAATCATGATAAATTCATGTTGGGGCATTATAACCCGTCCAGCGGTAAACTGCCAGGACGCTTTTTCTCTATTGTATGCAGGAACAAATTCAAAATTGTTAATATCATAAGGGATATATAGCATATCTTCACATAATGGATAAATAGGTGTTATGAGCAGCACAATATGCATGATGGCATGGCAGAGCAAGAAGTGTAAATCTAGCCTATTACAAGGCGCTTGGAGCCCAAAATGATAAACTGTTTTTAGTCTCCCATAGAGCAGATGTTAAGCCGGAGCCGAGTTATGAGTCTTGGCCTAGCTAACTTGACGGTTGCGCCTCATCCCTTTCCGGTTCGTCCTCCTCCACCGTCTGGAGGTTGGGTTTGGACCAGTCAAAGCCATGAAGGGCGATGAATTCAGCCTCATCATAAATCAGACTAGATGGGTCAATCTCAGGGGCGAAAGTGTGCTTACGAATCGGCGGGATTAAGTCCATCACTTTATATGAAGGAGTCGCCATCTTCTTATTGTCTGCTTCAAAACCCGGCTGATACTTGGTAAGGTTGGTTTCTTCACCAATGATGGTAGCATGAGGGCGAATTTCCTTGACACAAGTAGCAAAATCCTCTTGGTCGAAAGGCGTTCCATCTTCTTTGAGGCTGGGATATCCACTAGCCACGTCCGCCGGGTCTAATTCTGGCACCCAGGCTTTGGCACGGCTTAAAGCTGTTACAACTCTGGCTCTAGCACACGATCGCTTGATTTCTTGGAACTAAGTGAGCAAGATAGATAGTTTCTTCAGGATGTTACTTAATAGAGTCGGCCCTAGATTCACGGGGGAGATGGTGGCAAGAGTCCGTTGAGCTCCGGTGTACAATTGTTCAACCAGTGTGTAAACCGCCTTAAACTTTACCACAGTATCTCGGCTCAGATTGCTGCTCCTGGGACCTGTAAAGTTTGGACAATGGGTTCAGTGGGGGCTTATAATAGAAAATACTTACTTTAAGTACGTAACAAGGTGACTTACCGAAGATTGTAGAAACCATCTGAGACACACGGTTCTTTAAACCAGTGAGTTCAGTAGTGACTTCTCCTAGAGCCGCCTCAGCTTTCTCTGCACGCTATGTCAAGGCAGTCTTCTCATTGGCCCAAGCCTCTTTCTCTTTCGTGAAGCTGGTCTTTAGCTTTTCTGCCTCAAACACACTCAACTGGAATCTGGATTCAGCTTTCTTTGTCTTAGTCTCTTGAGTCGCCAGCCGGGACTTGGCCTTAGACAATTGGGATTCCAGTTCTGCGGTCGCAGCCTGCATACAGCATAAGGTTTTTTCAGTTTCATGATAGATTATAAAAAACAAGTCCCAAGTGCTTTGCAAGCAATAACACTTGACACTTGGGGGCTAATGTCTGTTAGCGCAATTTTTTCAAAGGAAATGGCTCTTTCTAAAAAAGTCCCAAGTGTTTTGCAAGCAATAACACTTGGCACTTGGGGGCTAATGCATATTGCTTGATTTTTTTCTACAAATGAGCTGGATAAGCTGTCAACAGTCTCAGCCGGCTCATGAGGGCTATACGGTTCAGATCTATACAATCACTAGTAGGACTGGCTCATTCATACTGATTAAACCGGCCCTTGGGGGCTACACATGGAAATTGAAATACTATAAGCATCTGGTTTAGTTGCAAACCAGACTTGGAGGGAGTCTAAGACAGAGGTTTCTAAAGTATTCTAAGTCTATAGATCATTCAATATTTTCATAATCAGAAGACTTGGAGGCTGGAAGGGTATATAACTTATATAAGCCGGAGAACGTACCCCATATTTTTGGTGCATCTGCTTGACCATCTCAATTTCTGAATCACGGCTAGAGTGCACTTGACTGAGATAACCAGATAACACTTCACTAATACTCAGGTGAGCATAGTGGGAGACGTCAAACCTCACCTTCTGCCTTTCCATAACTTCTTGTTTGGCAGAATGTCTTGCCAGAACAGTTGGGTTCCCTGGTTCAACAAATCTGGTACCAGTAATTAAAACATCATCACCGTGCTTCTCCGGTGGGTTAACTAAGCTTGACGGCTTGATACTTGATGGATCAATAGAAGTTTCATCCGCAGATGGTTCAGGTAAATCTAGTTGAATGTTGGAAGCAGGGTCCTCTGGATGTTCAGTGTGTTCTGGCACAAAAGTTGACTGCTCCGATTCTTCAGGATGTTCCGGTACGACGGTTGTTTGCTCCGGTTCAGTGGTTTTCAGATCCTCAACCGACTTGGTCACCTTTGCTTTCTTGGGTTTTGCTTGACCACTAAAAAAGGAGTTAGACAAGTCGGTATAATGATGCATATATAAAACTACATAAGAAGGGTAGTTATCTTTACTCGGGAGCGGTCTTGAAGGCCGGCAATCACTACAAAAAAAGATACATCCGTGACATGTTGGGCCGAACGAATTTTTTTTCTGTCATACATATGACACTTCTATGACGATAATTGTGACAAAACCCAGTATCATCATAGATGTCGTGGGCTCCTACTTCTAGGATAAAAAACCATGACATAAAATGGGCTTTTCATCCTGGGCGGGCCGGAGACGCAGCTGCATGACATTCTTTGGGCCGTCCATGACGGAAAAAACCATGGTAGAAGCGAGGGCGAGGAAAATTTCATGGAGTTCCCGGTTACGGTGGGAGGTCGGGGCCGAGCGATGCGCGTTTCTCTCGTACACGTACGCGCTTGTGTGTGAGGCGTTGGCTCTAAATGACCCCGAGCGAGGCGTTGGGCTCTAACTGAACACGAGCGATTGCACTGCAGGCTACGCGTTACTGAACCTGAGCGATTGATCGATGGCTGTTAACTGAACCCGATCGAGCGATTCCTTCGCTATTGCTGCTAACTGAAGCCGATCGATGCTGCCTCTGGATGAACAGTGAGCGTTGCGGGGGGGGGGGGGGGGGGTTGGATGAACCAGTTCCCAGTGGGGGTGGATGATCAGGACCCCGTGGTGTTGCCTCTGGATGAACAGGACCCCGATCGATCGAGCCGGTTGGGGCTGGATGAACAGGACCCCGTGGAGGGCTGGATGAAAAGGACCACCCTGTGGAGGGCAGGATGAACAGTAGACGGTGGAGGGAAGGATGAACAGTAGCCCGTGGAGGGGTAGTTGAACAAGAGCCCGTGGAGAGGGCTGGTTGAACAGTAGCCGGTGGAGTAGCGTGTGGTGGAGGCTGGATGAACAGGAGCCCATGGATGAACAGTCGCAGGTGGAGGCTGGAGGGGGTCGACGGTGGATGAACAGTAGCTCATGGAGGCTGGAGGGGGTCGATGGTGGAGATGAACAGTATCCCGTGAAGTCCTGTTTTGCGGTACGCCACACCCCTCCCGATGAACAGGACCCCCGTTTCGACCGTAGCGCTCCAACACAAGTCCGTTTCCTCCGTTTTGCGGTACGCCACACCCCTCCCGATCAACATGACCCCCGTTTCGATCGTAGGAGGTCCGTTTCCTCCGTTTTGTGGTACGCCAGACCCCTCCCGATCAACAGGACCCCGTTCCGAACATAGGAGGTCCGTTTCCTCCGTTGTGCGGTACGCCAGGCCTCGTTTCCATTGCCTGTTCCATTCCGACCCAGCCGGTTGGCTCCCACGTGTTCCGTTGCCTCCCGACGAACACGACGCATTCCGTTGCCTCCCCATGAACATGACGCATTCCGTTGCCTCCCCATGAACACGACGCATTCCGTTGCCTCCCCATGAACACGACGATGACGCTGTTTCTCCGTTCCGACCCAGCCATGTCAACGAGCCCTCGCTGTACGTATGCGCGAGTAGGCGTTCGAGACCCCGCCCGTATGTACACATACGTGGCCGTATTTTCTTTCTTGCACCCTGGCCGCCTCTACTACGACACGTGCGCGCCTCTACATCCACTAGTATATATGTACGTACACGTTCTCGACCAGAATGACAATGCTACGTACGCTTCGACCAAGTGGGTCCCGACTGTCAGGCACTTCATTGCGTGCGAAGATGTAGCTGGTGGGTCCCAGCAGTCAGGGGGGCGAAATACGGTGGCCCGTCCGGTGGGTCCCCGCTGTCAGTTGGAGGAATAATTATTTTGCACGTAATAAGGAGGCACTTCCTTGTTGCGGCCGTGGACCCAGCTGTCAGCCTCTCCACGTACAGTCCACGTCCGATGGAAGCCGTTCCCTTGAGCACGTTGACCACACCGCGCCGAGAGCACCAGTGCAGTGGACGACGGCGAGGCCTAGGAAGGGGACGACGCGGAGCCGGGGAAGACGCGGCAGTGGATGCTCATGCGTAGAGGAGTACGAGGGCACTAGTTCGCAGCGGTGTGAGGCTGCCGCCGCTGCAGAGTAATAGGGGGTGTGGGTGAGTAGAGGGATGGCCTGGCCAGCGGTGGGAGTAGTAGGGTGTGGTGAGGCCTCCGCCGCATCGCAACCGGCCACGGGAGGCAGGAGCACGAGACACGACCGGCGCTGGTTTGGGCGGCTGGAGCAAGAAGACCAGAGGTTGAAGAAGCACTATGGCTGTTGGATGGACATCGTATGGTCACTGGAGCTAGAATCGTGCATATTGACTAATTTGACAAAGCCCTCCATCCCCGTCAACTTAGTAGGCCCACAAGTCAGCCTGCCACTATACTAGGTCCCGGCTAACAGGGGGAGTATTCATTTTTTTGTGCGTAATAAGGAGGCACTTCCTTGCGTGCGAAGATACAGCTGGTGGGTCCGAGCTGTCAGCGGCGGTAACATTTTTTTCGTGAAATACAGAGGCCCTTTCGGTGGGTCCCTGATGTCAGGTGGAGGAATCATTATTTTGCGCGTAATAAGGAGGCATTTCCTTGCGTGCGGCCGTGGACCCAGTTGCCGGCCTCTCCACGTATAGTCCACTTCAGATGCATGTCGGTCGTGACCACGTTGACCAGGCCGCGCCGAGAGCACCAGGGCGGTGGACGACGACGAGGCCTAGGAAGGGAACGACATGGAGGCAGGGAAGACTCGTCAGTTGTTTCCCACGCGGAGGGGAGTACGACCGTACGAGGGTTTACTGGTTCGTCTGCCATCGCCGGAGAATAACAGCAGGTGTGGGTGAGTAGAGGGATGGCTAGGCCAGCGATGGGAGTACAGTGGGGCAGTGAGGCCTGTGCGGCAGCACAGCCGACCGCGGGGAGGAGGGAGCAGGCAGTCCCGTCGGCGCTTGTTTGAGCGGCTGGAGCAGGAAGAGCAGAGATTGAAGAAGCACGACGGCCGTTGGATGGACATCCAACAGTCACTGCTTGTACGTCAACCTTTTTTTAGGAAAGCCTCAAATCCGTGGAAAACAGCATACAACCCATCTGCCATTATTTCTAATAATTTTCAGCCCATTTGCTAATTCTTAAGAGTTTTTTGGAGCCCATATTCTTTTTGTTAGCATTACAGCCCAAATTGTGGCCATGGTTAAAAAATTATATGAAATTTTGCATATTTCGGTGCGGTCCGAACTGTTTTTAATCCCGAAATTTTGACTCACATTCAAACTGATTTTAAAAATAAATGTATATCAATATAAAATCCAACAAATTCTCCATGCATAAAAATTAATGTAATTTAAAATCTAGAAATGAAAAAAAAAGATATTTGAAACTAATTGTTGGTTTGATGTGTTTTAAAAATGTACAGCCCATTTCTCATTACTGATGGGCCATTTTCTCGGCCAGCCGAATGAAAGCTCTCCTCGTCTTGAAAGATTTGCAGCCCAACAGGCCTGACAAAGTGACTTACTTGGCAAATCACAAAAAAACTGGGCTGTGGCCGTGGACCCAGCTGTCAGCCTCTCCACGTACAATACTCTTCCGATGGAAGTCGTTCCTTGACCACGCCGCGTGAAGAGCACAACGGCGGTGGACGACGGCGAGGCCTAGGAAGGGGACGACGCGGAGCTGGGGAAGACGAGGCAAAGGAAGCCCGCGCGGAGAGGAGTACGAGGGTTCACTGGTTCAGCTGCGGTGTGAGGCTACCATCGCCGTAGGGCCTGGCCAGCGGTGGGAATAGTAGGGGGCGGTGAGGCCTCCGCGGCAGCACAGCCGGCCACGGGAGGCAGGAGCATGCGGCACGACCAGCGCAACTTTGGGTGGCTGGAGCAAGAAGACCAGAGGTTGAAGAAGCACTACGGCCGTTGGATGGACATCGTACGGTCACTGGAGCTAGAATCGTTCATATTGACTAAGTTGACAAAGCCCTCCGTCCCCGTCAACTTTGTTGGCCCACAAGTCATCCTCCCACTATGGTGGGTCCCATCTAGCAGGGGGTATTCATTTTTTTGTGCGTAATAAGGATGCACTTCCTTGCGTGCGAAGATATAGCTGGTGGGTCCGACGTGTAGGGTGGGGCGGTGTGGCCTGTGCGGTAGCACAGCCGACCACGGGAGGCGGGAGCAGGCAGTCCCACCGGAGCTGGTTTGGGCGGCTGGAGCAAGAAGATCAGATATTGAAGAAGTAGTACGGCTGTTGGATTAATATCCAATGGTCACTGCTGCTAGAATCGTTTGTGGACTAAGTTGACAAAGCCAAAGTACACGTCAACCTAGTAGACCCACAAGTCAGCCTCCAAATCTGTCCCAAACAGCATATAGCCTGAAATTTCTAGCCAGATTCAAATTAATTTTAAATCTAAATATACCTTAGTTTAAATTCAATAAAATTTTACCCGCACAAAAACAATGAAATTTAAAATATCAAAATCCGAAAGAAAACAGTATTTTGGAACTAATTGTCTGTTTGCTGAATTTTTTCATTTTACAGCCCATTTATTATTACTTATAGCCCATTTCTTAGTACTTATAGCCCATTTTCTAGGCAAAATGCATCCCTCCTCGTCTTGAAAGATTTCCGGCCCAGCAGGGCATAGAAAAGCAAGTAGGCCTACGTTGGTTATTCTGAAAAAAAGCTGGCTAGCAATTTTCAGAAAGGAAAAAAACAAACTGGGCTGGTCATGTGCTAAACATATGAAATAAAAGCCTGGGCTAGACGGGCCACGGGTCCCGCACAATCTAGTTGATAGCCTTCTCCGTCCCGAAAAAACAAAATTACTGCGCGCTGCTGGGTCCCTACTGTCATCCTCACCATGTACAGTCATCTCCTTATTCCTCTCGGTTATTGACCATGTTGACAACACCGGAGGGCGGCGCTGCGGCGAGCGAACCAAGGCGGAGGACGACGGTGTGGCCTCAGACGGGAACGAACAGGAGCCGGGGCAGATCACAGCCAGCCGTGGGAGGCGGGAGCAGGCGGTCCCGCCGGCGCTGGTTTGGCTTTGGCGGCTCGAGGAAGAAGAGACTGAAGAAACGCGACAGACGTTGAATGTCAATCCAACGGTCAAGGTTGGCACAATCGTTTGTTGACTAAGCGGACACCAAGTAGCATACTTTTTTATATAGGAAGAAAACTGCGAGGAAAATGCGTTCGTCTGCCGTCTTCCTCACAGGGAATGTTCGCCACATAAGTGACTAGCACCCTTGGTTTTCAACCGAGAGGTCTTGGGTTCGAGTCCCAGGAACTCTCAATTTTGTCCTCCTTCCTTCCTCGCAAAAAAGGGAAAGAAAATCAAAGACTTGGGAAGGCATACAGAACAAGCTAGTGTACCAGTAAAGATACGTTGCCGAGTTTTAGAAAAAAGAAAGACGTGCTCCTGTAGCTGGTTCGAATCCAAACCTAGACTATGACTATATATGGTGCTATGTTACTCTGCAAGTAATGAAACTGACATATCCAACGTTCGCTTCTCCTCTTCTCTACTTAGTCTACCTAGCATCAGAAGCTCTGGCCGCAGCAACCATGTCCGCTGGCTGCTCGTCCACCTGCTCTTCAGCAGGCAACAACCAGATATGCGCCAAGTCGCAACCCGTACCATCGCCTGTGGGTCTCATCACACCCTCGCCGGCATGCGCACCGCAGCCGATTGCTCATCGCTACCCGCTGCCGTTGGTGTGGTGCCACTGCTACAAATCACGCAGAGTCATCCGTCGCGTCTCAACCACAATCCGCAACCCTGGCCGAGTCATCTACAAATGCCCGAATCATGGGGTAATAATATGTTTAAGTGTTGTTCTGCTGCTTTCAGTAGCTGATTTTTTTGATAGTTTGGTTGATGATCTACCAATTTGATTCATGCAGAAAAGGGAAGATTCGTGTGATTTGTATTTCTTGGAAGTTTCTGATGTGGGGGAATGCAACTACGCTGATTATTTGGTTAGCCGAGGAATCCCAATACCAGCAGGTTGGGCTGTTGGACAAGTAATTGAAGGAACAACAGAAGAGGAAGATGCAGAGCAGAAGGTTAAAGATGCAGTTCCTCTAATCATGGCCAAGCAACAGCTGCTGAACGGCCTTGTGAAGATAATGGGCAAAATCGATGTGCTCTGTAGGATGATTGTCTCTTTATTTGTAGTGTATGTAGATTCAGGGCTGAGGAAGTGGAGAGAAGCAGACCCGTATGCTTCAAGGAGGAGGACTGCTGTTGACTACAGGTTCCACACTAAGGAACAACAGGACTTCTATGAGACAGTACTGCTTGATAAGAAGCCAATAGTCTGTGATATGAGATGGGTTGACTGGCAGTACATCAAGGACAATGAGGAGCACTATCCTGGAGTGCAAGACAGCTTCATAGCTTGTGGAGTAGCTGACTTTGTTGGGCAGAAGCTCACAAAGTGGAATGAGGAGCTTATAATGCAGTTCTACTCCACAGCACATTTTTATTCAGATGGGAGGATCACATGGATGTCTGAGGGTACAAAGTACCAATCCACAGTTGCTGAGTGGGCACAGATCATTAATGCCCCAGAGGAGCATGATGATGACTTGGACATATATGCCAAGAAGAAGATGGACCATAACTCTATGTCCAATATGTACAAGGAAATTCCAAATGAAGCACTTGACACGTTCAAATTTGGGTCTGTGCATTACCTTCTGTCAGGGCTGCCAACTATCAATTGGATCTTGAGGCACACCTTATTGCCCAAGTCTGGAGATCACAAGATGATCAGAGGCCATGCTATCAACTTGCTACATGTATTCGATGTGCCTCAGAAGTTCAAGGTAATGAGCCTCATAGTGGAAACTATCAAAAGGACTGCAGCAGATCAGAAGAGGAGTTGCGGATATGCCCCTCAGATCCAGGAGCTCATTAACTCCAAGATGGGCACGGGCATATATTTATTGGACAAGGAACATCTTCCCATCCGTCCAGATTTTGAGGACAATCAAGTTGTCATGACTGAGAACGAGCCATCATCTGCCCAAGCATGCGCAAAGAAGGAGAAGGCAAGGAAGGAGAAAGCTGCCAAGATGCTAACTCAAGAGGAGGCATCTGAGTATTTCTTGAAGACCAAACAAGAGCAGCTTGGTTACCTGATTGCATCCACCCTGTAGATTGAGCAAGGACTAGCCACCCTAACTCAAAACCAGGCAAGCCTAGAGAGAATCATGGAACAAAAGTTCTATGACTTGGATGTCAAGGTAACGGAGATTCAGACTGCAGTGGAGCAGCTCCAAGATGATATGCAGGAGAGGAGAGGCAGGACTACCACTGCCTTTGCCAGAGTGCCACGAGGTCCGAGGTCGTCTACCGTGCCAGTTGCTGACACAAGAGCCACCACCTCAGCACCAGCTACAACCTCAGTTCCACCAGCTCCAGCATCTACTTCAGCTCCAACTCCAGCGTCTACTTCAGCGTCTACAGAAGCCTTCGTCCTTGGAGTGATCCGGACTCCACCACCACCAGAAGATCAAGCCTGAGCGTCGATCTAGCACTATGCATTTTCTAGGAACTTTTTGGTAACTTGTTGCCAAAGGGGGAGAAAAATGTATAGATCATAGGCTTCGAGAGAGAGAGTGTTGCTTTTCTTTCTTGCTTTATTTGGAGGTTTTTCAAACTTGTTTGCTTTTGAGTGCTTGAGATACTACGTCATTATTTGTGAGACACTGATGATCATGTGTTTGATCATAAGCTACACTTAATGCTATTATCTTATCTATCTTATGTGATCATTCACTATTCTTGGTGATGAGTGCATGTATTTCATTCTTATCATTTTTAAGCGCTCCACCAAGATGTATGTGACATGGAAGAGTAACCCATGACTCTAACTCCTTGTGCATTTGCAGTCCAAAGCAAATTTTAAATATGCACAAATTTAGGGGGAGCTCTTACTTATCACATACTTCTCAAAGCGACGATATATTTCATGCTTATTATCATTTGTCGAAGCTTTGTTCTATATGTTGTCATCAATTACCAAAAAGGGGGAGATTGAAAGTGCAACTATCCCTAGGTGGTTTTGGTAATTCATAACAACATATAGCTCATTGAGCTAATGCTATTCCAAGATGATTATTTCAGGAAAGCTCAATGATTGGCATGGCATGGATGTGAAAGTGGAACCCTCAAAATGCTAAGGACAAAGGATTGGATCAAGCTCAAAAGCTCAAGACTCTTCATTTTATATTTTAGTGATCCAAGAGCACATTGGGTCTTTAGGAAAAGCCAATACTATCAAGGAGGGATGAGGTGTTGCTTAATGAGCCTCTTGCTTCATGTGCTTAGTGATATGCTCCAAAAAACCCTCAACTACTTTCCCATATCCACATATGACCTAAACCCTAAGCCAAACTCGGTCCTACCGATTCTTCCTATCCGGCGCCACCGAGTTTCACTTGTCATTAGCCACTGCCAAACCCTAGCAATTCGGTTCTACCGATAGGGATCTCGGTCTCACCGAGATGGGATTGCAAACTCTCTGTTTCCCTTTCGTAACTTTTCGGTCTCACCGAAAGAGCGAATTGGTCCCACCGAGATTGCAATGTAAATTCAGTGTTTCCCCTTTGTAACTTTTCGGTCTCACCGAAAGAGCAAATCGGTCCCACCGAGTTTGCCTGACCAACTCTCTGGTTAGCTAATTACCAACGGTCTCACCGAGTTTGTGTAATCGGTGTCACCGAGATTACGTTATGCCCAAACCCTAACCATATCGGTCCTACCGAGTTGCATGTCAGTCCCACCGAAAATCTCTAACGGTCACTAGGTTTACATTTTCGGTCCGACCGAGCTTGTTGATTCGGTCCCACCGAGATTGGAAAACTGTGTGTAACGGTTGGATTTTGTGTGGAGGCTATATATACCCCTCCACCTCCTCTTCATTCGAAGAGAGAGCCATCAGAACACATACACCATTCCAACTCATATGTTCTGAGAGAGAACCACCTACTCATGTGTTGAGACCAAGATATTCCATTCCTACCATATGAATCTTGATCTCTAGCCTCTCCAAGTTGCTTTCCACTCAAATCTTCTTTCCACAAAATCCAAATCCTATGAGAGAGAGTTGAGTGTTGGGGAGACTATCATTTGAAGCACAAGAGCAAGGAGTTCATTACCTACACACCATTTGTTACTTCTTGGAGAGTGGTGTCTCCTAGATTGGCTAGGTGTCACTTGGGAGCCTCCGACAAGATTGTGGAGTTGAACCAAGGAGTTTGTAAGGGCAAGGAGATCGCCTACTTCGTGAAGATCTACCGCTAGTGAGGCAAGTCCTGTGTGGGCGATGGCCATGGTGGGATAGACAAGGTTGCTTCTTCGTGGACCCTTTGTGGGTGGTTGCTTCTTCGTGGACCCTTCGTGGGTGGAGCCCTGTGTGGACTCGCGCAACCGTTACCCTTCGTGGGTGGAGCCCTGTGTGGACTCGCGCAACCGTTACCCTTTGTGGGTTGAAGTCTCCATCAACGTGGGATGTAGGATAGCACCACCTATCCGAACCACGGGAAAAACATCCGTGTCTCCAATTGCGTTTGAATTCTCCAAACCCTTCCCTTTACATTCTTGCAAGTTGCATGCTTTACTTTCCGCTGCCAATATACTCTTTGCATGCTTGCTTGAATTGTGTGATGATTGCTTGACTTGTCCTAAAATAGCTAAAATCTGCCAAGAACTAAAATTGGGAAAAGGTTAAGTTTTTATTTGGTCAAGTAGTCTAATCACCCCCCCTCAGACATACTTTCGATCTACACAAATCCATGTGGGAATCTCACACGTGACATGACCTCGCAGAATTCTTTTCTTTTTACCTTGTCCAAGACGTACACCGCTGGTGCCATATCCCGTGGTTTACCTTCATCTTGCACCTGCAAATCCTTTCTGATACCCAGGTGTTTCAAATAAATCCTAGATTTTAAGGTATCTTTCGTCTTGCCTTCAATATTAAGAAGTGTGCCGATAATGCTGTCACATATATTTTTCTCGATGTGCATCACATCAAGATTATGCCTCAGATCCAAATCTTTCCAATACTCCAAGTCCCACAATGTGGACCTGCGGGTAAACAATAATCTCTCTTCTACCCTGCCACGTTTCCTTTTCCCTCTACCATTACCAGGATGGTTTCCTAGTGTAATATGCCTGACCTTCTCTAATTCCACTTGCAACTCATCGGCGGTGAGCCTCTTTGGCGCATCACGGTTTTCATGCTTTGCATTGAACACATGTCTTCGGTATTTTCTAGGATGCGGCTTGTCCTTGGCAAGGAAATGGCGGTGTCCAATGTAACAGATCTTGCTAAGTATTGCGTATGACAGCGGGTTCCTGTCACAGCGAACACATGCATTGTAACCATGTGTCGTTCGCCCTGACATAGTGCCCAAAGCCGTATAATCATGGATGCACCAAATTATAACAGCACGCAGAAAGAAATCGGCTGGTGGGCTGCTATATAGGTCTCGAGTGAGAACACCCTTCCATAGTTGTTGAAGTTCCTCCACAAGAGGCTCCATGAACAAATCAAAATCCTTTCCAGGACTTTTTGGACCTGGGATGAGCAAGGCCATCATGTAGTTTGATTCTTTGGTGCAGACATTTGGAGGCATGTTGTAAGGGATAACAAGCACTAGCCACGTGCTAAATGTGGCGCTCTGGTGGCCAAATGGGTTAAATCCATCTGAAGCTAAGCCAAGTCTAATGTTTCTCGGGTCAGCAGCAAACTCTTTGTGTTTATCATTGAAGATTTTCCACTCATTACCATGAGATGGATGGCTCATTACATTTTGATCTCTGTACTCCTGGTTCCTAGAATGCCACAGTACATCCTCTCTTGTTTCAGCATCATGAAACAACCTATGCAATCTTGGTGTAATTGGAAAATGTCTCAGAACATTATGAGGAATCCTCTTCACAGCATCGCCATCTTTCCATCTTGATGATTTGCATTTCAGGCATTCACTTAAGTTGGCATAATCCTTCCTGAACAGAACACAATTATTCTTACAAACATGGATCATATCATATCCAATTCCAACTGCACGAAGGAAATTCTTCATTTTACTGTAGGTGTGTGGCAGCTCAGACACATCTGGGAATGATTCGCGGAAAGCAGCCAACATCGCATCGAATGATTTGTTGGTCATCCGCTCAGATGTCTTCACCTGAAGAAAGGTGACCATAGATGAGAATACTGACAGCTTATTTCATGGGGTGACAGCAACATTGCATTGTTCCAACCTGCGGGCCCACCGTTTTTCTTCTGCAGGTGAAAGTTCACGGAATGCACGAGCATTTCGTAGCATTGTTTCAATGTTGGTCAAACTCACTGGCTCCGCCGCCACCACCTCCTCCTCCTCTTCCACGTGAGCATCAGGCAGATCAAGATGGTGATCTGCTGCTTCCACGTAGTCAATAACATTGACGTTCACATCTTCACCATGATGAACCCACCTAGTATATGTGAACGACATCCCATACAAGTGTAGATGATTTTGCACAGTTGTAGGCATTTAGCTTAGCTTAAAATAGATATGTAACATGATGTACTTACACGTGCAACCACTCCATCTTCTAGACCGGGGTCATAATTGAACCCACAACAAACCTCAGATGATGTGACTTCTGGGGTCTTGTAACTGAATTCATACAACTGCTACACGGGCAGAGCACATCTGATTTTGGACCACCGTACTCAGCTCTGATAAAGTTCATGAAGTTTTCAACCCCCTCGACATATGCATCGGAGAATCTTCGAGCAGAAGTTATCCAAGTCCTGTCCATCTGTTAGACATACAAATTAGTTCTTCTACTAGATATTACAGGAAAAACATATATGCTTGTTTATGAAGTCCAAAAAAAAATACCTAGGTCGATGTCTAAAGCTATGGCAAGATATTTGGACGAGCAGATCTAAGTAACGAAATATATGTAAAGCTAATTCAACAAACAGATTTGAGTGCCAAATTACGGCAGGCTGTTTCAGCAGTTAATGAGGCCGAGCACATAGCCATTGAACTATCGAAGGCCATCGCAGCAACAAAGATCGAGTATAAAACGGTGTAGAGCTATTTCAGCTAACAGATTGGCTACTAGACCATGGCAATCTACGTCAAAATAAATATATGGCATGATATTTTAGCAACTAATCGGCCTTGGCATGCCATCTCAGCTAAGCAGATTGAGTGCAGAACAGGGCAAGGAAGCTTCTTAAGCAGAGCATATTGATAGTAAACTACTTCGGCAAACAGTGAGATTAACAGCGTCTATCAGCTAACATTCAGCGCTACACTGACATGAATGGGGCCTCAGTCTAGAATGTGCGTACCATGCGAGAAGCTGACCGCCGTGCGTCTCCACATGAACGTCGCCAGCGGTGGCGGTGCTGACCGCCGTGCGTCTCCACAAGAACGTAGCCAGAGGTAGCGGCACGGCTAGAGGACGACAGTCTATTAGAGCATACTGTGGGAGCGAGAGGATCGCCGAACCGCGGCGCCGATGTATCGGCGCGGCGGGGAGGGCGGCTTTGGCGGAGCGAATGGAGTGGAGGGGGACATGGGGAGGGGTGTTTGGGGAATATTATTGGCTAGTTGGCCGAAGGGCGGTTGAATCGGATTTGGGGGGAGTTTTTGGGTGTGGGGGGGGAGGATTTTCGCGCGGTGGGTGGGGGGAGTTTGGCGCATGGTCGGTTTCTCCAAGTGCAGTCCCACGTGTCAGTGAAGAGGCAAGCCGGAGCGCGTTCCGTTTGCGTGAGCCGTGTGCAGGACCGAACGTGTGTGGGGTGCAATTCGACCGTGACAGGAGTGCTGTGAGTGTACCGCATTTTTCCTTTTAAACAAGGTGCTTCGCCCCCTCAAAAAAAATATCTTGCTTCGCGCGATCCATCGATACTACTACTAGTAATCTGGTAATCCTGACTAAAACGGCGCGGCCGGGTCTTTTCCCGCGCGATATGCTGGGAGGTTGGCTTAGTTGGGTTTTTTAGGACGAGTAATGCTACACCTACGTAATCCCAGTTACGTAATTAACGTAATGTGAAACGTGTGAGCTGTTGATTGTAGATTGGGGGGAGGGAGGGGCCCACCACCATGAAAATTAGGGGAGGAAAGAGAGAGGCAATTTACGTTAACCCTTTCGTAGGTTCCCGTAGATGTAGAAAGATGTGTCCGATCCTGCAATATAGGCCGTCCGATCTATATCTAACGGATAGGAAGGAAACTATGACAATTTACCCGCACTCCTCTCCACATTTGCAGATAAGGCTTTCCCTCGTTCATCCTTTTCTCCCACAAGATCTTGATCTTCCGTACAACGCACGGGCATCTTGCTAGTACTCCTACAATATGTATATTATTGTGAAAGTTCATATACACCGGCCGAGATTAATGCAAACACGGCAGATTTTCATTACATTTCGAACTTTTATAGGACAAAAAAATAAAAGAAACCCGACCCTAAACCTATTCTACGGCGGCGACCGACATCCTCCATCTATGATCTCCATGTATGGGGGCGGCGACTTGAGCGAGGGCGGCGACCTCGAGCTCCATCCCCGAAGACAAGCTCTCCCGTAGAGCGTTCGCGCTTGCGGTCACGGCGGATGTGGTTCCAAGTAGGAGGACGATGCTCTATGGTGTGGAGGTTAGCTGGGCGTTGTCACTTTAAGTAGCGCATTCCTGTGAGGCCAAGCGTCCGGGTGCGTCATTAAGTCGCCGGAGTTGGTTCCGCGGGCAGCGAGCCTCTTAATGACGACATACGAATGGACGGCATGAATGCGGGCAGCTGGCGCCGGCTGGGAACGCACCGTGCAACGGCACGAGGGACGAGGGTTTTGGTGTGCCAGGGTAGTCAGCTGCGGTCGTGGTAACATTGGAGATGCCCTTTGCTCACATGCGATCCCCGCATGTCATTGAAAAAACAAGACGACCCGGCATGGTCTCAGGTCCAGAGGATGCAGTTGGCCGCGCTACACCACTCCGCGGATGCGTTGCGGTGCCCCGTGCATCCTCGACGAGCCGGGTGTTGGGGTGTGTTTGGATTGTGGCCAAAGTGCACCTTGCCAAAATTTTGGTCATGACCAAAAGATTGGTCTTTGTTTGGATGGTTGCCATTTTTTTGGCATGCCAATGAACTCTAGCCAACTCTAGTTCATTTTTCTTGCCAATGTCGGCCAAATCATGGGCAACCAATACCTCAACCAAAATTTTGGTCATGACCCAAAGATTGGTCTTCGTTTGGATGGTTGCCATTTCTTTGGCATGCCAATGAACTCTAGCCAACTCAAGTTTATTTTTCTTGCCAATGTCGGCCAAATCATGGGCAACCAATACCTCAACCAAAATTTTGGCTACCCAATGCTATGATGGGGCAACCTTGGGCACAAACCAAACATACCATTGGTCGTGCCACAGCACTAACGCCACCCTCGACAAACTGAAACCGACCGTGTCTAGCGACGATATGAGCATGTCGCTCACCGCGGTCGCCGTGTCCAGAGGCGGTGCTGGAGCTGCGCCCCGTTGTTGGCCCCAACGACCCACAAGAACGGTTGTCGGTGTCGAGGAGGTCGTAGGACAGCTCCTCCATTGGACTAGTCTGCGCTACATCGTCCCGACGGGTGTGCCCCACATGTCTGTTTCCCTGTTTTCCCGGCCATATTCGAGCGTCAGTGCTCCGTGTTGCGCATTAGGCCTTTCACTATGTAGGCCAGGCGAGACAACTTATTGTTTATTTGAGCCGTTCAAGTATAATCATGTGGCATTTGCTTATTTCTCATTCCTCTCCAACCCTCTTCTCCATCAATCATGTCGCCCTCCAGTCGAGTCCATCCTCCCGCATGCCTCATTTGAACATTCCGCCGAGTATCATTCGCATGTACCCACCCTAGTCCTCTTTCAATAGATCTCCGGACCCCGAGATGAAATCGAGAGGGAACGAGTGGGGGCACGTGATACGTAAGGCGGATTCAAAATTTTGAACCGGTGATCATAGCATACGCACATCATATATAAAGGGTATTCAATGTTCGTTTCGTTTTTTAACATACAATATACTCCCTCCTATCCTTTCTAGTTTACATATAAGTTTTATGTGTAGTCAAAGTATATCAACTTTGATCAAAAAGGTATCAACATTCAACAACGCCCAATCAATATTGTTAGACTCATACGTACTCCTAGATTTGTCCTCGAGATGGTTTCCAATTTGACTATTGGCAAGATTAATAGTACATGAGATGTATAGTGTGGAAGTTATATCATTGGAAACTACTTTCACATACGAATTTGACCGTATGCTTTGTGTAAGTTGCATGTCATATATTATTACTGTAACATTTGGTCAAAGTTAGCCTCGAAAAATGCATTAGACCCTGTATGGTTTGTGTAAGTTCCATGTCATATATTATTACTCTAACATTTGTGTAAGTTGCATATCATATATTATTACTCTAATATTTTGTCAAACTAGTATAGTAGAAGTGGATCCTCTGACGTAGGTATCCCTGCCTTACCCTCCCTTTTGGTCACTTACTGGCGGACCCCATGCTTGCTAGGCCCCGCATGTCAGTTACTCAATGGGTTCGGCCACGTCAAGGGATCCTCATCCGTAGTATACTCCCTCTGTTTTTATTTACTCCGCATAAAACGGAGGGAGTGGTGGTATAATAAATGACGCGGGCGGGGGAGGGGGAGGGACGGCGGTTTGCTCTCAACTGCGGTCCCACAAGAGAGCGAAAACGCAAGACGAAGCGCGTTCCATTCGGTGAGCGACATGGAGGGTCCAGCGTGCCGGGCTGCAACACGAACGCGACAAGAGCGATGTACAATCAAAACCGATTGACCGGTCGTCACCGGAACCACTATTCACACCAGAACCTTCGCTGCTCGGCCTACGCCAGCCACTGCCCTAAAACCACACCAAATCTCTAGCCCATTCCCCCACCTTTCGATCCCCTAGACCGCATCAAGCATCCCCTAGTTCGCCGGAAAGCCATGGTGCGCTGCAAGATCACTTACTACAAGATGTTGACGCCGTAGAGCCGCGCAGAAATCGTGGCGGCGGTCGGCGCCACAGACCTCCGTTCCCAAGCTCGCTTTGCGGCGGGCCAATCCCCGAGTTCTCTGGAGCCAAGCTACAAGGAGGAGGAAGCCGATCCAATGTTCATGGCGGAGGTCGCGGCGCAGAAGGCGCCCGATGGGTATGAGACGATGGACGTCGACTTCGTGCCGGCATCCGAGTCCCCCATGGTGCAGGCGGACCAGCGGTTCAACATGGCGATACTAAAGGAGGACCGGGAGGCAGAGGCTCAACTCGACGCGGAGCGCGCGCATGCCGCTGCCTTCGAGGCTCTCCTGCAGGCGGAACCGAATGTTGTGGATGTGAACTGGGCAGCGGAGGCTCAACTTGAGGCGGAGCGCGCGGATGCCGCTGCCATCGAGGCCCTCCTGCAGGCGGAACCGGACGTCCAGGACTTGAACCGGGCAGTAGAGGCTCGACTCGACGCACAGCACGCGGATGCCACTCTCATCGAGGCCCTCCTGCAGGCGGAACCGGACGTCCTGGACTTGAACCGGGCGGCGGAGGCTCGACTCGACGCGGAGCGCACGGATGCCGCTGCCATCGAGGCCCTCCTGCAGGCGGAACCGGACGTCCTCGACTTGAACCGGGCTGTGCTCTCGTCCGTGCAAAGCACCCCCACGCTCCGCTTGAACGAGTAGCTGGAGGCCGAGGACAACCATGGTGCGGAGACACACGTCGGCAGCGACGGCTGGTTCGCGCCGGCAGCCAAAGACGACGAGGTCGTCTCTTTCCACGAGCAGTGATAGTTTTTCTTTATGTTGTTGTTTTTATGGATCTTTTGCTGTGTAAAAACATATATTTGTTATGCAAGTCGCCTGACTTGGGTCAGTCTACCATTTTAGGCGGTTGGATGAATATCCTACGTCTCCTAACCCTTCTTTCCTTCTTCCCCACCTCGTCTTCTTCCCCAACAGACCACCGCACGGGTCGTACGGATACTCCCCAACATGCGGTTGGATAAACATACTCTATGAACGAAAATTATGTGTCAGCGATAGGATGCTGAGTTTGGTGTGTTCACATGCGACAACACGTGTCAGTGAGGGTGCGTTCCCTTGGTTGGGTTTGCGGCGTGCAGGAGCGACTGTGTGAGGGTGCGATGCGACCGCGGCGTGCAGGAGCGACCGTGTGAGGGTGCGGTGCGACCGCGATAGCCGTGCGCAAGTGTACCTCCTTCTCATTTTGAAAACTTTAGGAAAGCTTGGCAAAAATGTGTGGCGAAGTTTGGCAATGCAAGGCCTAGACCCAAACAGGATAAGTATGTACGTACTAGGAGTACTAGTGTTAAAAAAGAAAGGCTGGGTTTTCCTTCGTGGGATTTAATCGATACAAATCCTCGTTTCATGTGTCAATTAATGCGTATTTTTTTCTCCAAAGACCAAAGAGCTAACCATCTCACTCCTCATCGCTTGATTAATGCAGCTCCATGCAAACCAACCTTCTCACTTCCGCATGCATGCAGGGGATATTAATGTCCTTGGTTGCTAACCCCATCAATTTTTCCTCGATTAGTGTTAGTGGCCCTTTGCAAGTTGTAATTTTGATATACTGGCCTTGTGTACAAAAAAATGGAGGTAGTAACTATATTTGAATTCCTTCCCCATTGCGGTGACGTCGACGATATTTTTTTTGGTGGTTTGGCGAAGTGTGTTCGACGGAGAACACCATTGAGGGAGACCACGGTAAGTCGTTCGCAAGTGTCGCCTACAAGCCGAGACAACCGCCATATTTGCATCCAGGAAGTCCTTTACTAGTACTACTAGGAGTAACTAATGCGGTGAGATGGCTTCTCAAAGAAGAGGATGGAGAAGCGAAGTCAGCGAAGAGTGAAATGATGGTTGCTTCGTCCGTGCTTTTGTGATTTGACGCCTCACTGCTTTGTGATTTGTGATAGAAGGGACAGGGGAGTAGACTCTGTGCTCTATACTGTACTACATGCGTCCAAGCATGGGAGAAAGAGGAGAGACGTTGCATTTTTCTATTCCTTCAATCAATCAATCAATCAGGGAGCTTCGGTTCCATCTTTTCGGCTTTGGCAACACCGTCCACAATGGTTCCCACGATGCCAAAAGCTATTTTTCACATTTGGCTACACATTGTGGATGCCCTTAACCGTAGCACTTGGTTTTGCTCCTGTGTGCTATCTATACAAATCTCAATTATATTGATCTAAAAAACTATAGAATCGAGATGAGTAAAAAGGAGGTGATTTTGCCGCGCGGATGGCGGGGAGGTTTCTTATTTGAGCAATGCTACATCCACGTAATGGTTTACCTAAAGTTACAAACTGATGTGATGTGGGACTATTTGATTGGATTAAAGGAGAGGATTAGGCCCACCCCACCTGAAAATCAGGGGGGATATATAGATTAGATGGAAAGTATACGTAGCAGCTACGTAGCCCTTTGTAAGTCTAGGATTAGGCTTCTTATTTTCCGAGGACGTTGTTCTGGCGGTTTGCTAACATGCGGTCCCATGTGTCAGTGCTTTACCAAGCCGATCCGCGTTCGACATGAGGCAGAATAACGGCAGAAGCAACACGTGGTTAAGTTGAAGAAGATGAGGGAGAAGCGGATTCAGCAACAAGTGAAATGATGGTTGCTTCGTCCCTCCAACTTAACTACGGGAAAGGTGCAGCTTTGTCATTTGACGCCTCATTGCTCATTACTACGCCGGCGCCATGACTGGGGTGCTTCACCCCGGCTGCTCCGCACTGTATTCTGGTATGGCGCGTGGACCCGGTAGCTTGATCTCCCACATGTCGGTGAAAGGGACTAGAAGATTTATGAAAGCGAGCGCTCCACTCTTACGATGGAGGAGTAGATGACACGACGGCCCAGTGAACTGTCACTTGTACTGTATAGTACTATAGTTTTGCTGTTTCGCACGATCCATCGATACAAACCCGATTAAACAGGAAAGGGTGGGATTTTTCCCGCGCAGTAGATGATATTGGCCATACATTTCAAAGGCAATTTTAATGTATGCAAACTGAATAATTATAAGTAACAATATGATATCCAGTAAAACTAAAAACACATATGATTTATTGTGTTAGAGTGTAGTAGTAGTGCTGTATTGCATAGTTGTTAGATGTAACATGCGATAACGTGTAGAGATGTAGTTTTCGAGGGCCTGCAGAGAGAAAAGCGTAATATGGTCACCGAACTTCAGAATAAGCTGATACGGTCACTATATACGTTTTGCGGTGATTATACACGGTCACTTGCTCACAGCTCAGCACCATATTGCACTCTGTTGACCGGCCAAATAGTCTGCGTGGCGCCATGTTGACTAGTTAAATTGACCATGTTCGTTGTGGGTCCCACCTGTCAGTTCGCATAGGAAAAAGGTCAGATAAACACAAATTTATGCAGGCGCGACAAGGCTCCAACCCGTGCGCGGGAATCACCTGGTTGTGTATGTGTCTGTCAGGGCCTGATGTGTGCGCATGCATGTGTAGGTTGAGCACTTGAGCGTGAGAGTGTGTGTTGGTCGTGTGGTGTACTGGTGTGTCCATGCTTTGCATTCGTGTGTGCGTGTGAGTGTTGCGTGCGTGCGTGGCTGCGCGTGTACGTGTGAGTGTTGCGTGCGTGCGTGGGTGCATGTGTTTGTGTGAGTGTTGCGTGGATGCAGTTCGTGTGCATGCGTGCATGTGTGTATAATCACCACACCAGCTCCTGTGTGTTAAAACAGACGGCTCAACATACCAATACAAGGCCACCTTGTCCGCTGTGCCCACGGTCATGACTTCGAACCACTGTCCAAATATTTTGTTGTTGTTTGTTTTCATTCTTACTAGCAAGATGCCCGTGCGTTGCATGTAACATCAAGATGCATTTGTATGACTTGTTTATCTTGTGAGAGAAAAGGATGAATGAGGGAAGGCCTTATTTGCAAATGTGGAGAGGTGTGTGGGTACCTTTTTGCAAAATTGCCATAGTTTCTTTCCTATCCGTCAGATATAAATCGGACGACCTATATTGCAGGATGGCAGGCACACCATCATCATCAACTCTGTTTTTTATAAGAGTGTATTTTATGTATTTTATGAGAGTGTAGATGTAGAGTAGATACAAGTCGACAGGTGGGCACGATGGTAGTGAGATAATGTGATGCAACACTAGAGGTGCCACGTCGAGCGTTTAACTGGTCAACTAGTCATGTCATGAGCAAATATAGAGTTGTACGGTGAGCCCGTGACTGCATAATAACCACTAAACGTAAATGGAGACCGAATGAGTGGATTCTGAAGTCCAATGTACGTATCGTGCTTTCGCTTCAAATACAATGATCGTCATTGCATATATCGCGAGAGAAAGAGGAAACATGCGTGAATTTTCTGGGGGCTTACTTTTAGAGGACTTGGAGATAGTTTTGTGTGCATACGTGAAAGGGGCGTACAGGGGGGTATGCGATGCAGAGAGAGATGCTCTTTGTTTCCCTTTATTATGACTAACTTTGTATATAGTATAAAAATATACAAATTCACAGTGCGGAATAAATATCATTGTGGGCACCATGCAATGCAAATTTGCTTTCGTACTCCTCCATATAACTTTGTAATGTTGTATATATGTAGAAATTCTAAAATAATTTTCTGGCTACATTTTATTCAAAAGGAATGTTGTATGTGAAATAAACGTGAAGAAAGGGCTTTTTAGATCAATGGGGTACGTGATGTAACATGTGTGAATGTGTAGTTGATGCATTTGGCGGGGCCTAGAGAGGTATGTGTGTGTATTACGTATTCGAGAGAGGCATGGATAGAGGGGCCGACGGGGGGGGTGGGTGGGAGAGATAGCACGAGAAATGAGAGTGGTCTAGAGAGAGATGAATATGACGTCACGACAAGTGATTCCATTCCCTTGAGTGTGTATATGCAAGGACGGAGGGAACAGAGGCACCAAGAGAAATTTTCTGTGTGTCTAGTGTTTGTGTTGGTATGTGTGGGTGTGAGAAGTTAATGAGATGTGGGGGCAGAGGGTGTGTCACCACGTGAGGTCCGGTGGGTCGAGGTGAGGCCCTTCGTTCTGTTCCGTCCTGCGCGACATTGGTCGGCCCGTGATGCATTTAGGAAGACCCATGGATGACTAGTCGTACAAGACAAGATAGCAGAATTGTGAAGGACTCTGTGTCCACTGACAAAGCCGGCTAGGATTTGTAACTCTAGGTTCTCGGACTAAGGTAACCCCTTTATCTCTGATATTACTATTCATCCAACCTAACTATAAGGGGCATCCTAAAGAATGCTCTGCTAGAATCATACTCGTCGATTAGGAAGAGAGGTGTGAGACAATGCGTGAGAGACAGGCGTAAAGATAATGTGCGTACATGAGACACGTAGGCAGGTCCATGTATATAGAAAGGGTCGATGAGGATTGTGCGTGTGTATGTTTGCGAGAGGAAGAGTGCTTGTGATAAAGGTTAGTGAAAACAGTTGTAAATGGTTACGAGAGGGAGGGAGGGTTATATCTAGAGCATGTGTGCGAGAAAGACACCTCGGGAGAGAGTGTGTGAGCATGTGTGAGAGACCACCGATGGAGAGTGAAACTACACGTAAAAGACTGCTCTACACATTGATTAAAGATATAAATTGTATCCAAATATTAGGATGGGATCATGATATTTGCAATTCGCGTAAGGAGCGGTCATTGATCCATCAGACATCTAGATTCTATCGAATTTGAGCATGTCTATGTTATTATTCGACACAATTGATCCACATAGTTAGTATTTTGAACTCCAGACAATGCATCGCTTTAGCAATCGAATATAAATGTGAGTATAGTTCATGTTGTGTGTGTAAAGCACATTATACATACGAAAGTTACACAATGGACATTATAAATAGCTACTACCTATGAACTAGCATACATTTGAATTCAACTTAAGGTGGTTTAAAAAAATCGAATTCAACATGAAGTCCATTCAATTATTTGAATTTGATATCATGGTATTTGTAAACCATACCTAAATTATGGGGGCACCAATCTTTGCTCTGATTTTGTACATAATAGCATATGTAGTCGTGTACAAAATAGATTCAAATTTAGCTCCTCCATTCCAAAATAATCGTAGTTATAGGATTTTCAAGTGTCAAAATTTCAAAAAGAAGCGGATAATTGAATGAGGTTTTCAAACATACAAGGTCAAATATAACGTTGTATATTTAGGTCAATCCTCATAGTTCAAGAGTACTCTAAACGTGAATGCTTGTGTTTCAAAATTTTGAACGAAGCGCCAAAAGAGCCTCTACTTGCCCGAAACCGTGTGAGACCAATGTTTGGTAGTATAAGGAAATTACTTTTCTAATAACTCCGACCCGTGAAATCCACCGGCCCGACTTCCAAAGGTCTAAACCGGGGTAGGTTTGTAGCTTCATCTAGACGCCACGCAACCACATCCGAAAAACATTCATACACAATGGCCGCCTAAGCACACATGCGCGTGGCCAAAATCGCTCCCGCCCACTATTTGGGACACCTAGGATTACCATCCTACCCCCGACCCGAAGTAGGTCCGAAATTTAAGAGGGGGGCAAAGTTTGTACATTCCCCAAATTTCAAATAAGCGTGTCCCATCTTCTATTCAAAAAAGCCAAAAACAAGCGCGTCCTAGACCAAAACATAGTCCCCCCACCCATCTGATTCCCCATTCGTACTCCGTGGGCACCAAAACTACCTCTCCACCAGCCACGAAACCCCGGCGTCCTCCATCCGCCACCCCATCCCACCCATCAACTGCCGCCCTCCTCGATCACGCCGGAGCTGATACCCCGACATCGTCGTCCACCGCAACCTCAACCGCAACGCCCTCCACAGCTAGTAGTTGAAGCCGAGGCCGAGCTGTCCGTACCCGAGCCAGTTCAACCACGCTGTCCTGTGCCTCACCGCTGCCGCTCCAACTTCACCACCCTCCACCACACCGGAGCTGTTCCTGCTACGCCGTCCTTCGCTGCCTCGGATCTGCTTCCCCTCCGCCGACATACGGCCACGGCAACACAGTCAACAATTTGGCCATGGGTTTGTCCAAGCCTGCACCCTCCAGAACATCGGTTTCCTCGGTAAAAAGAAGAAAATCGGCGCGACTTTTGGAGGTGACCACATCGGCAACCGAAAAAGGTACTCCTCTTCCCTTATTCATGCAAATCTTACGTCTCTACTTGCACGGTATTCATGCTACAGAAGACACTAGTTGACCGCTTCTTCTTGATACTAGATGTTCCTAGTAACTCGCGATGCACAAGGTTTCTCCTCATATACTATTTCACCTTAGCTAGAGGTACGTCGCCCCCTGAATTTCAATTTTTGGCCACTTGATTCCCAATTAACGGAAGCATTCCCCGGCGTAACAGGCGCTAGTACACCTATTACGTCGGGGAAGCAGCGCCTTGGTGTTTATCTTAGGGGCGTGTGCAGCCTAGAGCTACTGGCGCCTGATCTGGAGGTCGGCCGGGATTAAAGGGATGGCATGGGGGCGCTGCCAAGCACGGCGGTGGTGTGAGGTCGATGGGAGGGCGGGGCGGCGGAGGCAGGGGTCTGGGCCGGTGGTCGCTGGCGGTTCGAGAAAGATCGTCAACAGTGACTGGCAGGAGGTAGCTGAAGGCCATCTGCCCGTTCCTTATAGATCGGACAGTTCATTAAAAAAATCGACTGACCTATTTATTTTCAGTCGACTGTTATCTTAGATATGACCACATGTGGTGGTGTGCTCGAGGAGTACCTGCATTTCTTGTGCTCATATATTACAAAATCATACAGAGTAGAATCTAATTTTGTTTGCCATGCAATGTTGTAGAGCTATCATATGTCTCCTGTCATTTATTTTTCAGCCACCTGCTATCTGCTACTTTTACAATGCACTAGTTCTGCACACACTTCACCCTTACTCTCACTGTTGTGTTTTTATGCAAGGGTATTTCAGACTCTGCTGCCATGAGAGAAGCCAAAAAGAAAAGAGAGAAGTCGCTCCAGTTGGGTGTGCGGCTAGGCAAGACACGTTTCAACGCTCTAAAGGGTGTAGTGTCAGCAGATGGAGACGGGGAACGTAGCTCTGGAGTTGATGACCTCGCTCGCAATGAACCACCATCCCAGGTGCTTGCTTTAACTTTGCGGTATCATATGTGGTTGCATCTTCCATATGGTGTCTAGCTTGTATTCGAAAGGCCGAAGTCGGCAAGATAAGGAAAGATATTTTTTTTACATGAACCGCCATCCCGTGAGCACCAGAAGACAAATAGCTAGTCAGGGCACTGGCCGAGCCAGTGACAAGCCCAGCAAAGATAGGCATCACCTGGAAGCCAACTAGAAAGCTGCGATGGTGGCGAAGCAGCCCGCCTCCCACCAGGCTCCCAGGTCCTAGATGATCATGCTCACCACTCCAGCCGGATGTTTAGCTTGTATTGCTTCCAATTTGGTTAAATTGCATCTGCTTAGCTTACACATTATACCTTTGAATATGACATGCCTTTCTGTTTTTGGTACATACTAGTACATCTGTGTATTAACCATGTTCTTACATCAAACTAATGTTCTTGTGTATCCCTCATCAATCACTTATGACGAGGCAGGCAGACAAGGGGACTACTCCTCATTTAAAGAATGCAGCGTCAGCCTCCCGACATGATTCTCAAGAAACAGAAATGCTAGATGAAGATAGTGAACGTAGCTTTGTAGTTGATTACAGCATTTCCCCTACACTAGCATCGCAGGTGCTTGCTCTAACTTGGCAGCGTGATATGTGGTTGCATGTTGCATATGGTGTCTAGATTGTAATTCTTCCAATCTGGTTAAACTGCATGTGCTAGTCTGCTTAGCTTATATATTATACCTGTTAATGTGAAATGCCTTCCTGTATTTAGTACATAGTACATCTATCTATTAAGCATGTCTTACATAAAACTATTGTTTTTTTGTATCTCACATCAATCAACATGACGAGACACCTTTAGTATATGCAGTGCGATATTAGTTGCATCTTTCATATGATTTATAGCATGCGCTGCTTCTAATTTGTTGAAATTCCATTTATGATGGGACGCTTTTAACTTGGCAGAGTCATATTGGTTGCATCTTTCATGTGGTGTCTAGCTTGCATTGCTTCTTATTTGCTGGAATGGTTTCTGCTTAGTTTACACAAACAGTTGTGAACATGTCATGCCATCCTGTTTTTCGTACATATTCCATCCTGGTATCATGTGTTTGCGTTACATCAAAGTAGTGATTGTCAGTATCATGCATGAATGAGTTCTGAAGAGACAATTTTATTGCTTTTTCTTGTCGGTTTTACTTGACAATTCAAAATCAATAAAGCAGAAGGAAGTTAGCAAGGCAGCGGATAAAGGTGCTCCTTCCGAACGGAGGGCCTCTACAGTTTCTACTCCTCCACACCCCCAAAATGATTTCCAAGACAACACATGCATAGACACTCAACAAAGCTGTGTTTATGATGAGCACGTCTCCCCTAGTGCAGCATCACCGGTGCTCCCTCTAACTTGGCACTGTTATATGTGGTTGCATGTTATGTGTGATGTCTAGCTTGTATTTCTTCTAATTTTGTTGAATTCCATCTTCTTACTTTACACATTATACTTGAATAAGACATGTGTTCCTGTTTCTAGAACATACAATATCTGTCTATCACACCATGTTCTTACATCAAATTACTACTATTGTGTAACCTGCAACAATCACTTATCATAAGACATGTTGGACTTCGGAGTGTGATATAGGTTACATCTCACATTCTTTTCTACCTTGTATTACTAATTTGTTGAAATGGCACTTATGACGAGACAATTTTAACTTGGTAGAGTGATATTCGTTGCATCTTTCATATGGTGTCTAGCTTTCATTGCTTCTAATTTGTTGAAATGCCTTCTCCTTAGTTTACACATCATAAGCTGTGAATATGCAATGCTGTGAATATGGAATGGCACTAGTGACGAGAGACCTCTAACATGGTAGTGTGATGTTGTTTGCATCTTGCATATGATTTATTTCTTGTACTGCTTCACATTTGTTTAAACGCCATTTATGATGAGACACTGTTAACTTGGCAGAGCGATATTTGTAGCATCTTTCGTATGGTGTCTACCTTCCATTGCATTGCTTCTAATTTGGTGAAATGTCTTCTTCTTAGTTTACACATCATAGTTCTGGTTATCTCTTCCGTCCTGTTTTTCATACATATTACATCCTCCTATCATGTGGTTGTCTAACATCAAAGTTCAGTTCGTCTACATCACGCATCAATTTGTTCTGAAGAACTAAATTGTTATTCGTTTTTCTTGTCGGCTTGACTTAACATGGCACAGAGAAAGAGGAAGAAACACAGAATGGCAGGGAATGAGAAGCGGATGAATCCTGCAAATTCTGCTGGTGCTGATGGTGCAATAGAAGGTCAAAGTCCAGCAGAAAATTCTACAAACACGGCATCCCATGCTACACGAGTTGCAAAAAAAGACAAACAGAAACAAATAGCTGCCACCAAACAAGCAGAGACAGCCCTAGTTCTTGCAACACCTACCACAGTACTACCAGTTGCACGACGTACTCATGCGTCAACTGAGCTAGCAGCACGTTCCCAAGCTCCCTTGCCACCTGACACTACTTCCCAAGCACTCTTGACACAAGACGAGTTGGCAATATCAGATGAACCTTGTGAGCTTCAACAGCAAGAAGGTAGTTGCTGGAGTCAAGTTACACTTGCATGCTTCTTTATATGTAGTCGCACAATTTGATGTACACTAACACTTCCTATGTTTGTTGTTGGACTAGCACCTAGGCGCAAGAGGAAACAAACATCAAGGATAATGCTCGATAGGTTAACTAAATCTAGAGGAGGAAGAATGGAGATCCATTTTGAGGCAGGTTTAAAAAGGCCACGTGATGCTACTGAGTCAGCCAAGTTAGTATCAGAGGCAGCGGTTGCTGTTAGGTGTCATGTACGTATCCTCCCAACATGGATTATGTACAGGAATGACAAAGACGAAACCCAGTTCAACATCTTCCTCGACCATTTATGTGTAAGTATGGTTATGTATGGAAACTAGTAATATCGACTTGCTCTGTACAATACTTTCTAGGTTGATGATAATGAGACTCCCATAATTTTCAACAGATGAGGTTCAAGTTGGATAGCCAAGATGATGCAACCAGCAAGCTTGCACCCATGTTTTCAAGTCTGCTCTACGACAGTATCAGTATAACTTGAGGAAAACTCACTTTGAAGGCAAGGCTAACAGTGAACTTGCCCAAACATCTCCAGTGGAAAATATATCTGATGAAGACCGGAGAGGCCTCGTTAAACACTGGTCCGATCCGAAGTATTAGGTACATTATATATATATATATGTCATCAGATCACATGTTGAAGTCCTATTTACGCATGTGCCACACAAATCTATCTTCTAGGTGAACTGTTCAAAGAACAAGGCCAACCGTACGAAAGTGAAATTCCAATAGACGACAGGATCTCGTAGCTATATTGCACACTACGAGGCTCTTGTAATTAGGTGCTATTTCACTCTTTTAGCTATACCATATTATCAGATCTATATTGACTTGTTCCAAATGCAGAGGAAAGCCCGCAAGGACCAAAAAGTACCTGAACCAAATGTCGTGGGAATCTTCAAGGGCTGTCACACCAGCAAGAAGAAGGGCATGACTACACCAGTCAAAGCCGCTGTTGTAAGTCCTTAATCCTCATGCCTTTTAACTACTACTTACTCTGACTTGTGCCTTGAACTGCATGGTTTGTAGCCAATGTCTATTACTCTTTTCAATTTTATACACAATTGTCTTAGCGTATCATTGCACCTTACAAGGTTTAAAAGAGAGGAGTGATGTTCCTTTGATCTTGACCCGTAATCTAGTTCCGTGCTGGACTTGCCCACACAACGTGACAATTGCATGTTTGTCTGTTCTCAGTTGTTTTTTGATATGAATGACGTCATACTATGCTTACCGTATTATAAACTTCGTCTCTTTATCCTTAGCCCTCAATACAATGTGAAGAAATAGACAATACATTAGCGATGGTACATGGTCATATGTTTGGAACCTGGTTTTATTATGTACTTTGCAATAAAATACAACTAATATTTTACATGGGTTCACCAGAATAAGTTCTGTATATAGACCAAAGCTATTTTGTTTCGTTTTGCCGCCTCCTTAATATCTTCTGTTCTGGTACTACTAGTGTAAAACCTCAACTTTTCAGCAAGCTATGGAAAAAATGGTGGAACCGCCACCTTCTGAAGGTGGCGAGGCAACTATAACCGCAATGTCAGCTCTTGCTGCAGTGGGTCAGTACCTGTCCACTAACAGTGCCAAAAGCACATTCCTGCGTAATACTGGGTTGGTTGTTAAGGCAATATCGTCCAAACTGCCTCATGATCAAGATATGCAAGCTCAAAGCAATGTTGTATCTGCGCTCCAGACACAAGTCCATTCCCTAACAGAGACCCTTTGTGAAACAAGGAGAAACATTGCTCAATGTCGTCAAGATATGCATGGTTTTGAAACCAGACTATCAAACATTTTCTATGTTGTTCAGGAGCCTAGGGGAAATGAAGGCGAGGGTTATAGTGCTCCATCGGACAATATAGCATGAAAACGTAACATTCAGGTCAAATGAACTGAGCTTCTGAACTTCTGGTGGTGCATTTATCTGCTAGACTGATAAGTTTTATGCCAACCTTCCTTTTGTTATATAGTTGTAATTTGTTTTGGTGCGATACAAAAATTATTCTTAACGTGCAGGCACCGCCTAAAGAAAACAGCAAGCCATTTTTGTATAGTGTAGGGTGTTCCCTATATTTGCACTGGTGGCGATCTTTGATGCCGAGTGGATGTAATTTGTGCAATCGCCTTAGTAGCCTAGCGTTAGTTTCGGCCTTATTTATTTCTTAGTCTTCTTTTTCCCTGGTTTGCTAGTGGCCGCAACTACCATGGGCCATATACGGGCTGTAGGATCCATGGGTCTCCTACGGGCCGTCGATAAATGGGCCTGTAATCGGAGGGCCTCGGGCCGTCGGATAAATGGGTCTACATGGGCCATAATCAAGCGTAATTGGTATCGGCCCAGCACGGTAATAGGCCGTTAACAGGCCGTAGGACAGCAAAGGCTTAATTCTGTCACAGGCATAACGGGTCGTTAATGGGCCAGAATATAGGACGGGCTAGAAATGGTGCAACGGGTTAACAGGCCAGAAACGGGCCGACTCTTGCCATGGGCCGAATTTGGCCCATTAGGGTAATAGGCCAGTAACGGGCCGACTCTTGCCATGGGCCGAATTTGGACCATTAGTGGAACAGGCCAGTAACGGGCCGACTCTTGCCATGGGCCGAATTTGGCCCATTAGGGGAACAGGCCAGTAACGGGCCGAAAGTAATCGAGGGCCGAAAAGGAGCCCAAGAACGTATGGGCCGTCAATAGGCTGAAAGCTAACACGGGTTGGAAACGGCCCTTGTAAATCACGGGCCGTTAACGGGTATAAAGAAAATTACTGTTCATTATGGGCTAGAGTCACCGTGGGCCTTTACCTGGGCCGGCCTATTATGGCACACGAAAATCTTGTGGGCCTTTACCTGGGCCAGCCCATTATGGCCCGCGAAATCTTATGGGCCTTTAGCTGGGACAGCCCATTATGGTCCGCAAAATCTCATGGGCCTTTACCTGGGCCGACCCATTATGGTCCGCAAAATCTTGTGGGCCTTTAGTTGGGCCGGCCCATTTAAACTTGTTGGGTCGTGCCACGTGTCGATGTATCATAGGCGCCTTCTGTCCAGTGAGTGGATGACATCTGTCCCGACGATGAGCCGACACGTGTTTCCTCTAGCCAATGATGATTTTACATGTGGAAAATCCCCATTGGTCGGGGCTGTTAACGGGTTATCGGATCCAAAACCCGACCCGATAGCTTAACGGTGTTCCGTTACGGTGGATGCCATGTGTCAGCCACCCTTGATGAAAGCACTTCTGTGACGCGCGATTTATTGTCATGGAAGTAGACACTTCCGTGATGATAATTTTGGTAATGTCATGGAACACTTCTACGACAGCACATGTATGACTATCTTGATTCTGTCATAAATTTGTCATGGATGTACATGCATGACAAAAAAAGTGACCTACTGTGACAAACACGTATCATCACGGAAGTGTATTTTTTGTAGTGAATTGAGTTTGTGTTGAATCGCCTGAGGAGGAACAGGAGATCTCCTGCAAAGATAGAATAAAAAATGAGTGATGAAGGTAATTCATTGAACAAATACAAGGGTTAAAGGTAAAAAAGAACCTCATTCTGGCGTTTCCGAGGAGTTTTTGGTAAGACGAAGGGTAAATCGCAGTCTCCACCGGTCCGGGTCTGCCGGCGGCTCTCATGTTGCTGTCATTTCGAAAGAAAATGAGGATCTAAATAAGCCAAGGGGTGTGAAAACCTTACTTTCCGAGTTACCCTCCGAAGTTTCTGCCTTGGTAAAGGTTCTGAGTCAGAGGAAATAATAGTTACCTCTTCTTCGACTGCTTGGCTAGTCCCTGTGTCATCCTGGCAATAGTCAGTGTCAATAAGGTTGTTAAAAATAGGCCAAGAGAGTCAAGGGCTACCTCCAACTCAGAGATATCATCCAGCTTGAGTAATTCAGAGGTAGTTTGTTTCTTATTAGACTTTCTGACAGTCTTCTTGGCGGCTATCGCAGCAGCTCTAGCTTTTTTTGGCAGCCTCATGGTCATATTTTGCTTTCCAAAAGTCAGATTTGGCCTGTGGAAAAATAACTTGTTGAAATTCGCACAAATACTTAACTGCTGAGGAAAAAGAAGTTAAGATGATTTACCTCTGGCGTCGGGTTAAGCTTGCAGAAAGGATTCAACCCTACTATGTTGTAGTCTTCATACTTGCTATTGACAAGAGTGGTTGCCATTTCAACAATGGCCTCTTCAGTCAAACACACAGAGCTATGACGTAAAGGGTCATCAGTTCCTCCGATGTATGAACACATCAAGCCGTATCGGCGGCTTAAAGGTATGATCCGCCATGCGACCCAGCAGCGGATCAAGTCAACTCCGGTCAAGCCATTTCCTAACAAAGCTTGGACTTTTCTGATTTTGGGGACAAGTTTCTTGTGTTCGGCAGAGGTGAGTTTATCAGGAAGTTGGTGCTTTGCGTCAAGATGATCAGCTCGATAACCCGACATCGGATTTTCATCAGACGGCGAGGTATCTTTGCCGTAGAACCACGTTTGATTCCAATACTTGGGATGGATCGGTAGGACTACTAGAGGGAAGACGGCATCTCGTCTGCGTTGAATTGAAATCCCGCCAAGTTCCAAACTAGGACTGTTGGTGTACTCGTTCTGGCGGTTCAGGTAGAAGTATTCCCTGAAGAGTTCAATGGTAGGTTCTTCTTGAAGGTAAACTTCGCAAAAAACTTGGAAGTTATAGATATTAGATACGGAATTCGGTCCAATATCTTGCGGATGGAGTTTGAAAAACTGTAGAACATCCCCCAAGAATTTTGAGCCGGGCAGTCACAAGCCCCGGGTCATATGGTCAGTAAAAACAATGATTTCACCATCTTTTGGTTGAGGTTTCTCTTCAAGGTCAGGAACACGATAATGCATGACATTCTTCTCTAGTAAGAATCCCATAGTGACAAAGTCCTTCAAAGTACTCTCGGTGACTGTGGAGGGAACCCAGTTGCATATTGTCATCGTCTTCGGCGGCATGGTGAAAGGACAGTCTAAAAAGAAAATAATTGGCCGGCTCAAATCAGTTGATGGGATTGCAAGATAAACAATTACAGTGCATAATGGCGGCTTAAGCAAGGGCTAATGATATATAATGAAAATATAAGCTGGCAGGGTAAGACTCCATGATTAAGATATTCAAAGAGTTGCCAGAATCAACATTGGCTAAGTACTGAGACAAACAAGTTCCACAGATGGAGGTTACAAATTTGGATCTACCGCTGTTTAGAAACAAGGATAAATTGATCTACAAAAGGCGACAGTGGAAAAACAGAGAAGCCCTAGAGGAGATCTATCATGGTGGGGATGTGATCTAGTATTAAAACAAGTGCTAAAACTACCACCGCGCAAGTTTCCCATATTTTTCGGATCTAATACGTGGATCTAAACAAAGGAAAAGAAGGATAATGATGAACGAGGATGAACACCAAAGAACACCGATGAAACCCTAATGACAGATTGGTGATGAACAAAGAAAGGCTTACTGAAGCTGGTAGAACAACGGAGTAGCGCCACAGTTCTCTGGTCTGCTCAGGGCGATGCAGTGGACGGAGTTGAGGTCGAGACGGAGGTCGACGGTGGCGAGGTTCATGCGAAACTGATGACCCACAAGTATAGGGGATCTATCGTAGTCCTTTCGATAAGTAAGAGTGTCGAACCCAACGAGGAGCAGATGGAAATGATAAGCGGTTTTCAGCAAGGTATTCTCTGCAAGTACTGAAATAAGTAGTAACAGATAGTTTTGTGATAAGATAAATTGTAACGAGCAACAAGTAACAAAAGTAAATAAAGTGCAGCAAGGTGGCCCAATCCTTTTTATAGCAAAGGACAAGCTGGAACAAACTCTTATAATAGGAAAAGCGCTCCCGAGGACACATGGGAATATCGTCAAGCTAGTTTTCATCACGTTCATATGATTCGCGTTCGATACTTTGATAATTTGATATGTGGGTGGACCAGTGCTAGGGTGCTGTCCTTACTTGAAAAAGCATCCCACTTATGATTAACCTCTATTGCAAGCATCCGCAACTACAACAAAAGTATTAAGGTAAACCTAACCATACCATGAAACATGTGGATCCAAATCAGCCCCTTACGATGCAACGCATAAACTAGGGTTTAAGCTTCTGTCACTCTAGCAACCCATCATCTACTTATTACTTCCCAATGCCTTCCTCTAGGCCCAAATAATGGTGAAGTGTTATGTAGTCTACGTTCACATAACACCACTAGAGGCTAGACAACATACATCTTATCAAAATATCAAACGAATACCAAATTCACATGACTACTAATAGCAAGACTTCTCCCTTGTCCTCAGGAACAAACGTAATTACTCACAAAGCATATTCATGTTCATAATCAGAGGGGTAATAATATGCATATAGGATCCGAACATATGATCTTCCACCAAATAAACCAACTAGCATCAACTACAAGGAGTAATCAACACTACTAGCAACCTACTAGCACCAATCCCGAACTTTGAGACAAGAATTGGATACAAGAGATGAACTAGAGTTGGAGACGAGATGGTGCTGGTGAAGATGTTGATGGAGATTGCCCTCTCCCGATGAGAGGAGTGTTGGTGATGACGATGGTGATGATTTCCCCCTCCCGGAGGGAAGTATCCCCGGCAGAACAGCTCTGCCGGAGCTCTAGATTGGTTCCACCAAGGTTCCGCCTCGTGGCGGCGGAGTCTCGTCCCGAAAAGTTCCCTCTGATTTTTTTCTCATCGAAAGACTTCATATAGGAGAAGATGGACATCGGAGAGCCACTAGGGGGCCCACGAGGTAGGGGGCGCGCCCCCCACCCTCGTGAGAAGGGTGTGGGCCCCCTGGCCTTCATCTTTAGCGAGGATTTTTCTTTATTTATTTTAAGATGTTCCATGGAGTTTCAGGACTTTTGGAGTTGTGCAGAATAGGTCTCTAATATTTGCTCCTTTTCCAGCCCAGAATTCCAGCTGCCGGCATTCTCACTCCTTATGTAAACCTTGTAAAATAAGAGAGAATAGCCATAAGTATTGTGACATAAAGTGAAATAACAGTCCATAATGCAATAAATATCGATATAAAAGCATGATGCAAAATGGACATATCAGGGACGTCGTGGCTCGAGGAGTAAGAAAGAAGAAGGAGAAGAATGGAAGATGGCTTTCGGGTCCTATTTATAAGGAGACAGGAAACAGGCAGGCGCGAAAGACGAGGTGGCCAAATGATGGTTATCCAGCTAATTGGACGCCTCGATTTTCGGCAAGACATTAAGGTAAAGATCCGTTGAAGATGACATCATGGCGGGTTTCCGAGATTCTTGGAGATGACGTCATGGCGGGTTACAAGGTTTTTTGAAGCAGATATGGGAGGATTTTTCTAAGTCTTGAAGGTTGGCATGAACAAGCCCAAATTAACTTGGGGCCTAATGTTGGGGATATAACTATTAGGTATGACCCGCCCAGGAGGCGCCGGGTCATCCCTATGAAGATTCATCACAATGAAGCTCAAGGTCACATCGTGATTCACAGATAGGCTTAGTAGAGGGCCCAGACCCGAAGGCGGCTTAAGGCCCATGATTGTAAACTGTCATGTATGTTAACTTGTGTTGTAAGGCATGTGAGAAAGGTCACCGAGCCGGATACGTTGTATAATCCGGCCGAGACTTTGAGGGCCGCAGGGCATCAACCCGTGTATATAAGTGGACGACCTACCGGCAGCTTAGAACAAGAAACAATAGATCGAGAGCCGGGTCAAGCATATTCTCTTCCTGCTCATCGAAACCCTAGCAATACTAACCTCAAAATGGACTAGGCTTTTACCTTCATCGTAAGGGGCCGAACCAGTATAAACTCCTCGTGTCCTTTGTCTTGTTTAACCCCTTTAAGCTAACCTCAACGTGATGGCTCCATGACTAAGTCCTCACACTAGGACATCTGCCGTGACAATTCCACGATAGGGCTACACAAATTTTCAGGGATACGAGGCTACACAAATTGGCCTTTAGGGTTTTGCTTGGTGGCATTGAAGTAGCCTACTATGTTAACAGGCAGTTTGGGAGCAAGAGTTATTTCCTTAGTTTCATTAATTAATCATTGTGTTTTCTGTTGATATATTCTGCGATGTGGACCAGATCATGACCAAGGCATCAAAGAGTGAGGTTTATGCCATCACAAATGTTAAACCACTAGAGCAGACATAGGAAGACATGCGAAAAACCATTATCTTCATTGGGAAAAGCTTTCGGTGCCTATTTTGGGAGAAACGACACATCAGATTTCTAGCTGCAACTTCCCATCTAAACCTAATTAATTCTAGAAGGTGATACGTCTCCAACGTATCTATAATTTTTTATTGTTTCATGCTATTATAGTATCAATCTTGGATGTTCATTATGCAATTATATATCTTTTTTGGCACTAACCTATTAACCTAGTGACCAGAGCCACTTGCAATTTTTGCTTTTCAAAAAATCAGTACCAAGTGGAGTCCAACGCTACGAAACTTATTGATGATTTTTTATGGACCAGAAGGGGCCCTAGAAGCTTCAGGAGAAGATCTGAAGAGTCATGGGGGAGCGATAAGCCTGCCAGGTGCGCCCAGATAGGAATGCCCCCAGCCTTGTGGGCCCCTCCTGGAACCTCTTGACCTAATTCCAGCTCTATACATTCTCAAATATTCCCAATACATCAGAGAGCCACCCAAACTACTTTTTCTACCGCCACAAGTTTCTGTTCTTAGGATATCCCATCTGGAGACCTTTTTCGATACTCTGCCAGAGGGGGAATCAATCACGGAGGGCGTCTACATCAACCTTGTTGCTCTTCTGATGATGTGTGAGTAATTTACCATAGACCTATGGGTCCATAGCTAGTAGCTAGATGGCTTCTTCTCTCTCTTTGATCTTCAATACAATGTTCTCCTTGATGTTCTTCGAGATCTATTTAATGTAATCCTTTTTTGCGGTGTGTTTGTTGGGATCCAATGAATTGTTGGTTTATCATCAGATTATTCATGAATATTATTTGAGTCTTCTATGAACTCTTTTATGCATGATTGTTATAGCCTTGTATTTCTCTCCGATCTACCTGTTTGGTTTGACCAACTAGATTGATTTATCTTGCAATGGGAGAGGTGCTTTATGACGGGTTTGATCTTGCGTTTGTCAATCCCAGTGACAGAAAGGTACATGACAGATATTTGTATTGTTGATTAAGGATAAAAAGATGGGTTTTATTCATATTAATTGGGTTTACTTTGTCTACATCATGCATCTTGCTTAAGGAATTACTCCATTCTTTATGAACTTAATACTCTAGATGCATGCTGGATAGCGGTCGATGTGTGGAGTAATAGTAGTAGATGCAGGCAGGAGTCGTTCTACTTGTCTTGGACATGATGCCTATATACATGATCATTTGCTTGAATATCATCATAACTATGCCCTTTTCTATCAATTGCCCAACAGTAATTTGTTTACCCATCATATTCTATGTTCAAGAGAGAAGCGTCTAGTGAAAACTATGGCCCCCAGGTCTATCTTTATCATATATTAAAATCCAAAAATACCTTGCTGCAGTTTATTTACTGTTATTTTATTTTGTGTTTTTGTTTATCTATCTATCACTACGAGATTTGATCCTTGCAATTAACCGCCAAGGGATTGACAACCCCTTATTTGTGTTGGGTGCAAATATTTGTTATTTTGTGTGTAGGTGCTGTTCAAGAGGCCTTGCGTGGTTCTCCTACTGGATTGATAACCTTGGTTCTTAAGTGAGGGAAATACTTATCTCTATTGTACTGCATCATCCTCTCCTCTTCAAGGAAATCCAACACAGCTCACAAGTAGAAGGAAGAATTTCTAGCGCTGTTGCTGGGGAGACATCACCAAAAATTATCAAGTACCATCGCATAAACTTTCATCTCCTTGCATTTACTTTCATTTGCCATTTTCCTCTCGCCCCCCCCACTTCTAAAACATTTTCACAAAAACACAAAAATATTTTTCGTTTGCCTTTTTGCTTGCTTGCTTGTTTTGTCATTATGACTAGTATCGTGATCCCTCTTTTGTTTCTGGATTTTGAAGTTCTTTACTTCAAGCAGAAAAAGGAGAAAATTTGAAAGATGCTTGGTATATGATAGTGGAATTCTATCATGTTTGCACTATAAAATAGGACGTAAAAATTTTCTTCGCAGTTTCTATGTAGGATTAACTATGCCCCAGAAACAACTTTTGGATTTTGCCGCTAAAGGGAATTTTATTGATAGTGATGCTAATATTGCCTATGAAATAATAGAGGGTATATTGGGGATTTCACCATTGTAGAAAGGATTTAATCACACGCCAGAGGGGATCTGAATCTTGGACAAACTGAGTGATATGCAGAAAAAGTTGGTTGAGTTGCAAAAGTCCAATGAACCTCTCAAGAATATTAGTGGAAACCTCAACCATGTGAATACATTGATTCCATTGGCAATAAGCGGTTAGATGCTCTAGATATCAAAATTGCTTCATTTTATAAGAGTAATGGGTAGCGTAAAGAACCTCCTGGGTTTGAGAAAAGTCCTACTAAGATGATTAGAACTAAGGATGACAACACTTAAAACAATGCATTACGCCTAGCTACGGGCGTAAGACAATAGTGCTTGTTGAGGCAACCCCATAGTTATCTTTTTTTCTTGTTTATTTTCTGTTTTGCGTGCACACAATTATGCTATTGTTATGGTCGTGTTTCTTGTGTTTAAATTAGTGTTCCTGCCAAGTAAAGCCTTTGGGATGATTTGGTTGATAGTTGATTTGATTCTGTGAGAAAACATAAACTTTTGCGCCCAGTAGAAGAATTGTTTAGATTCGCTGGAGTGTGATAAATTTCTGAATTTTCTACACATGATTAATATAAAAATTTCTCACATTGTCCTATGTTTTAGAATATTTGGAGTTACATAAGTATTGCGCTTAGCCAGGTCATTACAGACTGTTCCATTTTTGACAAATTCCTATTTTCGTTGCATTGTTTGCTTGTTTTAATGAATCTATCGATTGTATTGAGGGGGTATAATTCATGGTGAAGTTAGAATACACTAGGTATTATGCAATAATAAAATATTAATGGCTTTGTAACAACACCTAAATTTTATGATTTGCTCGTTACACTAACGGATCTCATGAGTTTTCTGTTGGGTTTTGTGTGCTGAAGTTTCAAGTTTTGAGTGAGATCACGATGGATGAAGGAATAAGGAGTGGCAAGACCCTAAGCTTGGGGATGCCCAAGGCACCCCATGGTAATATTCAAGGATACCCAAGACTCTAAGCTTGGGGATGCCGCGGATGGCATCCCCTCTTTCTTCTACCAACCATCAGTAAATTACTTGGCGCTATATTTTTGTTCCTCACATGATATGAGTTTTTCTTGGAGCGCCATGCATTATATGAGTCTTTTCTTTGTTTGCATTTTAGTTTGTCACAATCATCTTTGTTGGACACACCTTTTTTAGACGAACACACATAATTCGTGATTTATTAGAATACTCTATGTGCTTCACTTATATCTTTTGAGCTAGGCAGTTGTTCTAGTACTTCACTTATATCTTTTAGAGCATGGCGGTGGTTATATTTTAAAGAAATAGTTGCACTCTCCTGCTTCACTTATATCATTTCGAGAGTTTGATAAATAGTAATGCAATTTGCACAGATGATGAAATTGGTCCTAATATGATAGGTATTCAAGAGGGATATAATATAAACTTTCATGTAGATCACTCAATATGATAAGTTTGATTCCTTGCAATAGTTTTGCGATATAAAGATTGTAATATGTGGGAGGTACTAGTGAATGATTGTGGTTTAGTAAGAATATTGGTGTTAAGGTTTGTGATTCCCGAAGCATGCACGTATTGTCTCTCGTTATGGTAAGAAGTTGGAGCACGGTTTATTATGGAGTGTCTTCCTTTGTGTGAAGGTCGGGGGCGCGCGATGGCTATATTAGTAAAAAAACAATTATATCAATGTACATCAAGGAGCTAATGTATTATTCACATATCTACCATAGTGTTATGAACTGAGGAAGTAATTGTGTTTTGTATTCAAGTAGACAAATGAATAGACAATAGTGTTATTTTATCATACTTCTATATTGAACCAGAATTCCCAATAATATGATTTCCATGTTCTGTAGGGTTGGCCGCTGGATGGTGGGGTCATATACCTTTAATTATTCCTCTCTCCCTTCCAAATAAAACTAAGCTCAACGATATATACAACTTTACAAAAAGGGCAAAAAGGATCATATTCTATAGAAAACTGGCAGAAGAGTATGTCATAGCTGCTTGAGGATATCTAAGTGAAGAGCGTGTTCAGATCCCCTCCACTCCTTTGAATCTATGACTCCGCTCCCTGCTCCTGGATTGTTGGCTCTGCCTCCAAAATCAGGAGTAGCTATCACATTCATCAACTAACTCCACTCCATGCTCCTGGATTGTTGGCTCCACCTCCAAAATCAGGAGTAGCTATCACATTCATCAACTAAATCCACTCCCTACATGACGGGGTGTGAGGTCTAGGTAGTTGTTGCGCACTAGCAAGAAAATTGGACCGAGCGAACCGGTAAGTTTTGCGTGAGAGGCCATGGAGTGACACATGGAGCTTGGTTTTAGTGACTCTGCCGGATTGAACTACATTCTGATCCACTCCGCTCTTCTAACTCTATGGAGTAGTAGCGTTCGACACCGCTTAGCATGCTGCTGGAGGAGAGCTGTGGAGCGGAGTGAATCCAAACACATGGAAGGAGTTGAATATGGAAGCAACATGCAGCAGCACGGCCGTGCCATGGACGGGAAGTTAGTGGCAGGAAGCATGATATACTTGAGGACTTTTCTCAATGCACACTGGTAGCACCCATTAAAGCCCAAAAGAAGTAACACCAAAGCATGGAAATCATATGTACTAGGAAACAATACGTTTTCCCCTTGCTTTCCATATTGAATGTCATTGGTAACTGATCTGAAACAAACCACTGGTAGAACGAGGTGCTATACAAACAGTTTTTAACCCCTTTCTGCGACGACATTTGGAACCGTCGCCAAGTGAGTGTGGGCGATAGGGGGTCCTTCCCACACGACCCAGAAACTATCGGGGACATGCCCTCTTGACACACATGCTCAGCAAAATGAGGTCGTGTGCGACCGGCGAGCGCTCAAATACGGTTATACATACAGTAATGCTAAAAATACAATTATACAGGCGAAATCATTTCTGGTCGTAAGAACATCCCACACAGTTAGTCCCCGCTAAATGTTTCCATTCGTATGAACATCCCACACAGTCGCTCCAAGGAAAATGTTTCCCTTCGCAGGTACAACACACACAATTATCCCCGTTAAATCGTTTGTGATAGTGTTGCCATTGCACACGATATTAACAATTTTATCATTTGCGTTATTGAGTGCATCACACACGGTGCATAGAAGAAACTGTGTGGCAAAGGTTGTCCATCACACATAGTTTTTATGTGGTAAACTTTTGCGCAAGGTGGCCTAATGCAAATAGTTTTCAAGAGAATGTCATGTGTGATTGTTCATTGATCCAACATGGTTTATTCCTAGAAAATATGTGCGTTGCCTGAGGTCATCGCCCATGGTGTTTTCTGAATAATCATTTGCAATAGAAAAAACTCAATTAGCAGGCTAATTGGCCAATTAGCATGGTAATTGCCCTATTATTAATAATCCATTTATTAATCTAATTGACATTCATGTTAAGCACATAATATATTTCATTTCCATATTAAGGAAGCAGGATTTCATAATTGAAATACATTAGAGTACAACATGATATAGCTTTAGCACTCAGCTACCCCATTACACAACTTCACCAACACCAAGTTTCACATGCAACATCTAGAACCTTTTGAAATTAGTATCATAGATGGTACATAGAAAGATGCATCTCATCTGGAAAACTGCTAAAGCGGAAGGCAAATATTGAGCCTTCATTCACGTTGAAGGTCTTTGCAACTTTAGGCCAGTGCCTGTGGATGGTTGACCGTCCATCCTTCGTCCTCTTCAGGAACACTTAAATATTGAACCGTTGGTGTTGTATGAAAACCTTCCTCGCCTCCTGACCATAGAGGTGGTTTGCGAGGTAATCATCAGTGAATTGCTTTGGAAAGACCTGAAAACAAGGATCTGCATTAATATCTTCTCTATATTGGAAATGGGGTAAATGAATAAAAAAGGCAAGATATAATAGTTAGTACCATCTTGTAGTTAACTGTTGTCCTCTTCATTGTGCAGACAAAGATCTTGTTGTTTTTTGTCGCTAATTTCTTTATCCTAACAATGTTTCTGAGTTTCTTGACTTGATTGATATTCACAGACAAGTCATTTCCCCATATGCAAAAAGGGTCGAATAGTGGGTCAAAACCTGTGACAGCAGGACTGATACGCTCCAACGTATCTATAATTTTTGATTGTTCCATGCTATTATATTATCAATGTTCGATGTTTTATATGCATTTATATGCTATTTTATATGATTTTTGGGACTAACATATTAACCTAGAGCCAGTGTCAATTTCTGTTTTTCCTTGTTTTTGAGTTTCGCAGAAAAGGAAAACCAAACGGAGTCCAATTGACCTGAAACTTCATGGAACTTATTTTTGGAGCAAAAGAAGGACATGGAGTAAAAGAGTTGGGCCAGAAGAGTCCCGGGCTGCCCACGAGGGTGGGGGCGCCCCCACCCCCCGGGGCGCGCCTCCCTACCTCGCGGACAGCCCGGAGACCCCCCTGACTTGTTCTCGACGCCAAAACCTCTTATATATACTAAAACTTCCAGAAAGAAACCTAGATCGGGAGTTCCGCCGCCGCAAGCCTCTGTAGCCACCGAAAACCAATCTAGACCCGTTCGAGCACCCTGCCGGAGGGGGGAATCCCTCTCCGGTGGCCATCTTCATCATCCCGGCGCTCTCCATGACGAGGAGGGAGTAGTTCACCCTCGGGGCTGAGGGTATGTACCAATATCTATGTGTTTGATCTCTCGCTCTCTCTTGTGTTCTTGATTCGGCACGATCTAGATGTATCGCGAGCTTTGCTATTATAGTTGGATCTTATGATGTTTCTCCCCCTCTACTCTCTTGTAATGGATTGAGTTTTCCCTCTGAAGTTATCTTATCGGATTGAGTCTTCAAGGATGTGAGAACACTTGATGTATGTCTTGCATGTGCTTATCTATGGTGACAGTGGGATATCACGTGATCTACTTGATGTATGTTTTGGTGATCAACTTGCGGTTTCAGTGACCTTGTGAACTTATGCATAGGGGTTGGCACACGTTTTCATCTTGACTCTCCGGTAGAAACTTTGGGGCACTCCTTGAAGTTCTTTGTGTTGGTTGAATAGATGAATCTGAGATTGTGTGATGCATATCGTATAATCATACCCACAGATACTTGAGGTGACATTGGAGTATCTAGGTGACATTAGGGTTTTGGTTGTTTTGTGTCTTAAGGTGTTTTTCTAGTACGAACTCTAGGATAGATTGAACAAAAAGAATAGCTTCGTGTTATTTTACTACAGACTCTTGAATAGATCGACCAGAAAGGATAACTTTGAGGTGGTTTCGTACCCTACAATAATCTCTTCGTTTGTTCTCCGCTATTAGTGACTTTGGAGTGACTCTTTGTTGCATATTGAGAGATATTTATATGATCCAATTATGTTATTATTGTTGAGAGAACTTTTACTAGTGAAAGTATGAACCATAGGCCTTGTTTCAACGCATTGCAATACCGTTTTCGCTCACTTTTACCACTTTCTACCTTGCTGTTTTTATATTTTGAGATTACAAAAACCTATATCTACCATCCATATTGCACTTGTATCACCATCTCTTCGCCGAACTAGTGCACCTATACAATTTACCATTATATTGGGTGTGTTGGGGACACAAGAGACTCTTTATTATTTGGTTGCAGGCTTGTTTGAGAGAGACCATCTTCATCATACGCCTCCCACGGATTGATAAACCTTTGGTCATCCACTTGAGGGAAATTTGCTACTCTCCTACAAACCTCTGCACTTGGAGGCCCAACAATGTCTACAAGAAGAAGGTTGTGTAGTAGACATCAAGCTCTTTTCTGGCGCCGTTGCCGGGGATGTTAGTGCTTGAAGGTATATCCTTTGATCTTGCAATTGAATCTTTTAGTTTCTTATTTTATCACTAGTTTAGTATATAAAAGAAAATTACAAAAAATGGAATTGAGGGTACCTCATATGCTTCATCTTTTTAATGTCTTTTGTGAAAATAAGGATTTCGATAATTGTGCCAAAGTGTTAGAAGAAGAATGTATTAAAATGTTTGGCACTAAATCTTTGGATCATGAGCATGATTGCAATGTTTTTAGTATTAATTCTTTGAATATACATGATGCTAATGATATGAAAAGACACAAGCTTGGGGATGCTATGTTTGATGAAGATTATATTTTTTGTCCCCCAAGTTTTGATGAGCAAATTTATTATGATGAAAGCATCCCTCCTATCTATGATGATTATTGTGATGACACGTATGCTATAAAGAATAATGATATCCATGAAACATGTCATCATGATTTTAACTTTCAATTGGATTATGCCTCACATGATAGTTATTTTGTTGAGTTTGCTCCCACTACTATTGATGAGAAGAAATTTGCTTATGTCGAGAGTAATAAAAATTATATGCTTGTAGATCATGAAAAGAATGCTTTATGTGATGGTTATATTGTTGAATTCATTCATGATGCTACTGGAAATTATTATGAGGGAGGAATATATGCTTGTAGGAGTTGCAATAATATCAAGTTTCCTCTATATGTGTTGAAAATCTTGAAATTATCCTTGTTTTACCTTCCTATGAAGTTGATTCTTGTTCCCACAAGTTGTTTGCTCACAAAATTCCTATGCATAGGAAGTGGGTTAGGCTTAAATGTGCTAGTTATATTCTTCATGATGCTCTCTTTATGTTTCAATTCTTATCTTTTATGTGAGCATCATCGAAATCATCATGCCTAGCAAGGGGCATTAAACGATAGCGCTTGTTGGGAGGCAAGCCAATTTTATTTTTGTTCTTTGATTTTTGTTCCTGTTTAGTAATAAATATTTATATAGCCTCTGTTTAGATGTGGTTTTATAATTTTAATTAGTGTTTGTTTCAAGTAGAACCTTTGGTAAGACTTGGGGAATGTCTTTACGATCCTGCTGTAAAAAACGAAAACTTTAGCGCTCACGAGATTTGCTTCCATTTTTTACTAGAGAGTGGGATTAGGTTGATTCTTTTTGAAGATGATTAATAGATAAATTCCTCACGTCCAGAAATTTATTTTAGAATTTTCTGGCTTACATAAGTATTCGATACCTACATATTACTACAAACTGTTCTATTTTTGACAGATTCTGTTTTTCGTGTGTTGTTTGCTTATTTTGATGAATCTATGGCTAGTATTGGAGGGTATGAGCCATAGAGAAGTTGGAATACAGTAGGTTTAAAACCAATATAAATAAAGAATGAGTTAATTACAGTACTGTAGCGACCCGACCTCAAACGGTCAAGTCTCTGTGCTTCAGTGTCATCCCTGGATCGGTAATGCTGACACACACAGTACTCGAAGGATTTATAACAGAGTAGAAATCACACACTTATTACATTGTCTCAAAAGAGTACTTATTACAATAAATATGGCTTAAGGCCATCTAATACGATAACAGCGGAAGGCTTGGAAGATAAAGTGAGTCCATCAACTCCAACGGCATAGCTGAGCTGCACGGCAATGACCTAACGAACCTTACTCCTTGTCTGAAAAGTCTGCAACATAATACGTTGCAGCCCGAAAATGGGTCAGCACATGGAATATGCTGGCAATATAACACAGGAGAGCAAGAACAGTATAATGCTATCACTACATGCATATTTGGCTGGTGGAAAGCTCTATGGTTATAGTTTTTGCGAAAAGCCAATTTTTCCCTACGAAAAAGGAATAGATTTTATTTAACTATCATGGTAGTTGAAACATCATTGAGAAGGTTCCTCCAACTCAATCCCAATTAAAAGTAATTATCAACCCAACAATATTAATTTAGAGTGATGAGATACATATGATAATCCAAGTACTACATACTCAAGAATTGTCCATAACCGGGGACACGGCTAACCATGATTAGATTGTACACTCTGCAGAGGTTTGTGCACTTTTCCCCACAAGATCCGATCTCCTCCGTTGGATTTGTCGCACTACAGGGTGTTTGAGAAACGGATGACCGAGAGACAGTCTTTCAGAAACATTTACTCTTTACTCCGGGCAGACCACACCAACCTACATCCCTCTACCTGATGATCCACCTCTTTGAGAGCTCATGTAACTTACTCAGCTCTGCTAGAGCCCACAATAGCATGTGGCTGCACACGGAAGTTTCTAGCATGAAATATCTCAGTTCCCTTTGAGCCTGGGTGGCGGACCTTAGGATTATCACACGGGTACTCCGGAATATCCTAGGACAACATTGGATTCTCCATGTGCCCGACAAACAATCCACCCAGATGTGTATTCAAGTTGCCACCTTAAGTTGAACCATTAATTAACAATCTCACATTTTTCATGGATTTCACTCACCCAAAGCACGTCTACGGGCATAGCATAGCAATATAATCAATACGTAGAAGTAACTCCCAAGGGTAAGATAATAATAGGGCAATAGGTTCTACCTCATTAACTACTTCCCAACCCACATGTTAATCACATCCTAATCATGCAATGTTTGAGGATTGGAGCTAATGCATAAAAACTAGGTGATAAAGGGGTATGATCAAAGTGTTACTTGCCTTGCTGATGATCCGCAAAACCTAAAAATTCGATGTAGCACGCTTCGCACTCCGGGTGTTCTATCGCAAACAAGCAATATCATACATAAGCAATCAAGCAAAGAATCATGGATACAACTCAAATAAGAAGGTCTAACCATAAAGTTCAACTTAAGAACTCCAGTTTGCAAAAAGAATCAAATCAAACGGGGCAACGAAACTCAAACTGCGAAAGAAACAAGGTCCATTTACAATTCTGGACTAAAGTCAAATTTTACAGTATCAAAACCTTGTTCAAGTTGATTAAACAGAAAGAGGGTTTCGAGACAAAGATCTAGGCGCTTGAATCGCCTGATTCCGACAAACGAGCGAAAAGATAAACTAAAATGAAAATCGGATCAGAAATCGCGATCGAAAATAATCGCAGAAAATCCGAGAAAAAGAAAAACTGACGAACAGGCTCACGAACGAACGTTCGCTGTCTGCGACTAACGAGTGAACACCGTTCGTTAAAACGAACGTACAAACGAACGTCCGCTAAATAACTAAACCGAGAAAAACCGGCGAACCGTTCTATTCAAAAAAACTTAGGGTTTCCTAAAAAAACCGGATCGGTTCTTTTTAAGAAAACCGAACGGCGGCTTTACCTCCGGCGAGGTCCGGTGAGGTGGGGCTGCGGTGGTGGGCGGCGCGGGTGGCAGGGGTGGCGTGGTAGCGGTGCTCAACGGCGGCGACGTGGCAACGGGCGGCGTCGGCGCGGCAAAGGCGGGGTGACGCGGGGCGGCTCCGGTTGCGGCGGGGTGCAGCGGTGCTGGCGGGAAATCGGGGGCGGGGTACTTATAGGAAGGGGGGTGCTTGCTTGGGTGAGGGGGCAAGAGATGCGGGGAGGGAGAGTCCCGGCCGGACTCGGCCTCTTGGGCGGCGGCGCGCTCCCGTTCTCCTGGAAGGAGACGGTGCGGGGAGGTGGGCTGGCTGACTTGGGCTTCGGCCCAGTTGGCGGAGGAAACATTTTTTTAAATAATTTCACCGAAACTAAAAAAATCCTATAAAATAAAATAAAAAACTAAAAATGCCAAAACAATTTTTCATCGTCTAAATGAAACATTTAGAACGAGATGAACATTTTCCTGGCCCTAAAATGCAACTTTGAAAAACATGCAATTTTTCTAATTCAAATAAAATAGCAATGAACTCCGAATAAAATCAAATATTTGATTTTAATATTTTCCTCCAATATTTCATTTATTTTGAAGAAGCCATATTATCTCCTCTCATATATTTTAATATGAAAAAATTTCGGAGAGAAAAATAATTAAAACAAAAAATCATCGTTTCAATATTTGATAAAACTCAAATATGAAAACAGGGAAATCCCTAACTCTCTTCGAGGGTTCTTGAGTTGCTTAGGATTTCGAGGATCGCGACACGAAATGCAATAGAATATGATATGCAGGAATGATCTATGTATAACATTCCAAATTGAAAATTTGGGATGTTACAAACCTACCCCCCTTAAGATGAATCTCGCCCTTGAGATTCGGGTTGGCTAGAAAATAGGTGTCGGTGGTCTTTGCGAAGATCATCCTCTCGTTCCCAGATGGCTTCATCCTCGGTATGGTGACTCCACTAAACTTTGCAAAACTTGGTAACCTTGATGCGGGTGACTCGGCTAGCAAATTCAAGAATCCTGACTGGCTTCTCCTCGTAGGTCAGATCACTGTCCAACTGAATCGCCTCCAGGGGCACCATATCTGTTAGTGGTATATCAGCCATCTCAGCGTGACACTTCTTCAACTGGGAAACATGGAACACATCATGAACTTCTGACAGTCCTTCAGGTAACTCCAACTTGTAGGCAACTTCTCCCATATGTTCCAAAATTCGGTACGGTCCTACAAATCTCAGGGCTAACTTTCACTTAACTCCAAAACGTTTCACTCCTCGCAGGGGTGAGACTCGTAGATATGCTCTATTCTCCAATTTCATAGGTTATTTCCTTGTGTTTCGAGTCTGCATAACTCTTCTGCCTGGACTGAGCTATCTTCAGTCTATCTCTAATCAACTTAACCTTTTCTTCAGACTCCTTGATCAAATCTGGTCCAAACAACGGACGGTCTCCAACTTCATCCCATAACAACGGTGTTCTGCACCTTCGTCCATATAGGGCTTCGAACGGTGCCATCTTCAAACTGGCTTGATAGCTATTGTTGTATGAGAACTCCGCGTAGGGCAAATTGTCATCCCAACTAGATCCATAATCTAGCGCACATGCCCTCAACATATCCTCCAGAATCTGGTTGACTATCTCGGTCTGTCCATCCGTCTGCGGGTGGAATGCTGTACTGAACTCCAACCTTGTTCCCAAAGTCTGGTGTAGTTGATGCCAAAACTTTGAGGTAAACTATGTTCCTCTATCTGATACTATGGTCCTTGGAACTCCATGCGGACATACGATCTTGGTCATGTATATCTTGGCCAACTTCTCACATGTATAGGTGGTTTTCACTGGGATAAAGTGGGCCACTTTGGTCAAGCGATCAACTACTACCCATATAGAATCATATGCTAATTTGGTCCTGGGTAATCCGGTGATAAAATCCATGCCAAGTTTATCCCACTTCTGTAACATCCCGATTCTCGGAATGTTTAAGAAAAAGTTTTCCAAAAATCAGGGCGAGAAAATTTCATTTGTTTTATTTGTTAACCAAGCTTAAATTGGACTTTTATAATTTAGAGGATTTAATTTGAACTAATGCATACCTATATTAGAGATTTGAGTTTACTTCTTTTCTTTTAGTCGGGTTTTATTTTCTCGTCTTCGGCATAGTAATTTATGCGCATATGCATTTTGGAACTTCTTTCGATTTTGTTCTGAGCTTCTATTCCTTTAATAGATTTTCCTAAAGGAAAATCTAATTGATTTCTTTCCCCAAACTCTTGGCAATATCCAATGGCCAATCTATCTTCTCTATTCTCACTCACTGTTTCTTATTCCTCTCATTCGGATGGACCCAACTCATCTCTTTTATTTTCTTCCTCCATCTCCCTTGGATAGCAGCCCAACAACCCCACTATTTTTCCAGGTCTCTACCTTCCTCATGGGCTGGCCAAACTGGCCCATCTCTGCCAACCAATGAACCCCTCTCCTCCTCCTACGTGTACGTTCACAACTCACAGAAGAGGAAACCTCTGTACCTTCCTTTAGTTCCTTCTCCCTTCCTATTCCTCTCCGTTGGGCATCTCCCCAACGAATGCCTCGTCTCCTTTCCTTCCTCTATACGCTAGCACCTACAGAAAGGAAACATCAACAGGCACCCTGAGTGCTTCCTCTCCTCCTCCACTACACGCACACAGAAGATCAAACATACAACAATGAATCATCCCCTCCTCTATCTTTACTTATATCTCGTCCCTTTCCAAAACTGAAGGAACCATTTTGTGCGCCTCCAGCTCCTCTTCCACTTTGCTAGTCTCCCTGCCCTCTTCCTTCTCTTTCTGTACAGAAACTCTCTCTCCAAAGAATGGTGCTCCATGGACGCCGGTGCTCGTTCCCGGTGACGTAGATCATCTCCATCAGCACCCTTGCGCCCCAAGGTCCATCTCCACACCACGAATCCATTCAGAGAAGAACTAACGTGTCTCGTAGACCACACGTGAAGAATTCAGCATGTTCGTCTAAACTGTTCATCGAGTTCGTCGGACTGATTCATCGCGCTCGGTGAGCTTCTATCCAATCCCTTTTGTGCACCTTTAAAATATCACTCAAGTTATCTCCTAGACATCATGGTTCCTCCTATTTTTATCGTTGGTCGCGATGATGCTATCCGTCGCATAAACTGTAGGTCATGGTCATAGTTCCATCGCTTTTGCTCATCGTTTGATCTTGACCACAATAGAAGAAATGTTTTATATGGTTGTAGCAATCCCGTAGTGGAGTTAGATTACTTGTTTGGTTAATCAAGTTTTATTATAGATTTTTGGTTGTTGATCGAACTATTTATTAATATGTTATTTTCTTGTGTTCTTGATACGGGTAGGAGTGTGTGCTAGCTATCTCATAATTTGTATGTGTCATATGGTTTACTAGATTTAGTTTACTCTTGTTTAAATTGCTAAAATAGTTGTACATCGTTTCGGCTCGATAATTTGTGGTAGCATGTATTTCCCTTTTATGCATGCGTACTAATATTTATGAATTATAGCCATGTGTAGTATTTTATGTTTTTAATATAGATTGATTTTGAGTTACTAAATATCATATAATTTTGTAGTCATGTTTTATGCGACTGTACAAGTTTTTGTGAATGTTTATCACCCGTAGAAGTTGATTGGTGTATTTGATTATCATTGTTCGTACGTGTTTGGCGGGTGTTATTATTTTAATTAGATTTAGATCATTATTAGTGAAATATTTTATTTATTATTTTAGTAGTACTTGGTGTTTCTTATTGTTCTATATTGAGAATGAGTACAAATTTTTGGTGATATCTCCATGCGTAGAACCTTGTAGAAGTATTGTCTTTGCTTGATTATTTAATTGTGAAATACTTAATGTCTTTACTATTTAATTTTGTTTAGCATGGCATTATCATAGATAGGGTTTACATATTCATTTTCATCCATGTCACATGTTGGTTTTAAATAACGCCTTGTCTAAGATAGATGTTTAAATATTTTTGCATGTGTGTTGTATAGTTGTGATCTCATGCCATGTTGTAGGATATGATGTTTATTTTAATCGTGTGTGGTATCTAGTCATTTATACTAGTAGTCAATAAATTGGTATATTAACTTAGAATATTGCCATGCTTGTGGTGAATTGCTTGGCATGGAATTATTATTTTGTATGATATAAGAATGACACATTATTGCATAGTGTTCCTCTTATTTTATAGATGTTTGGCATCCAATATAGTTAAATGTTGCATTTCTTAAATTGGTGTTATGTTGATATTGCCAAATTTATGATTTACTTTACCATTGGTTCTTAATTATCCTAGGTGTTTAATTACCTAGAATGATAGTTGTTCATACTTAGTTGATTGAGATGCCATGTTAGTACTTACTCAAAGTAGAATGCATATTTTTGATTATATGCCTACCATGTGTTATACAGTTGCAAGTTTTATCTTATATTCATGCTTTTGGTTATACCTTACTTGGTAGGTATACATGATAGTAGTTTGATGATATCATGCGTAGTTCCGTATCCTATGTCGTTGCAAGTGTAAGTGGTACTAGATAGGTAATGCAAGTCATCTTTGTTATTCCTGCTATGATATCTCATTGCTTGATGCTGTTGATGCCATGGCATAGATGTTCACTTACTTACATGCTAATTGCTTACTCGGTGTGCTTATTTGTCATAACTAGTATGTAAGCTTATGCGCTCTTGCCATTCTTGATATTCATGTTAGTTGATATCAACTAAGTTATCTTATTGTTGTGAGTTGTATTCTATTGGGTTCATACTTTGGCATTCCGTGTGATGATCACTCATACTTAGCGTTATACATTTGTATCTTGTTATTGCATTGTTGTATGCCTAGCGTTTGATATATTTTGTTTACCTTTCTATTGCATTATGATATGCCTAGACATATTTCATGCAAGTAATCTTTCATGTCTTATGATGTTTCATTTGTTGTAGTTGCTTAGTTTAGTTCTTCCTTATAGATGTTTAACTTCATTACATCTTAGTCTTATGAGTGTTTTAATACTTGTTGCTATATGACTCATATACTTAGGACAAGTCATATGTCATGTGAGTAAGTTGTGCTTTGATCACACACTCAGTGTGTGCATCATGCTTTGTTATTGTAAGCATGTGGTGATAATATTATTGCTAGTGGTTATTGATATTAGTTGTTCTTTATTATTAAGACCATGTAATAGTTTTGTATCTTCTCATGAGCACTTGTATGTTGAATGCTTGTGTTATTAGTAAATACATCTTTATGATCCTATACTCACATGCCGTGGGTGAGATGTGTATTATTGCTAAGTTGTTTAGTCAGTTTGTACCATAGTTATTGGTTTATCTATTATTATATAAGTGCTTACCAATAGCAGTTATGATTGGGGTTTAGTACTTGCTTGTTGTTAACCATTATACATATTTGGATTCATCCAAATATATATGTGTGGTCGATTATTATGCATAATCATACCATGTCTAGGATAGTTGTTCATCCATTTGTTCCATTTGTTATATAGTTTCTTGTTTGACTGTCAGGACCCCGATTCCAAGTCACATCGATCTAGCCGGTAACACCTCATATCACTTTGCAGCCTCACACACGGTATCCCCACAGGTGTCGCCTTACCATGGCCCGGGACCGTTTGCGCCTTTTGGCTCACATATATGATAGTGTCGCTAGCATCCATATGACAGAGAACCCGGGCCGACATGGCTAGTCGTGAACCCAAAGCAGCACAGAACCCGGGTCAACAGCGTGTGAATCCGGGCTGTAGCACTGGGCTAACAGGACTCCGGGGAACCCAGGCTGTAGCAGGCTAGGCAGGACTCCGGATGTCACCGCGTGACATTTCCCCGAAGGGACAGACATAGGAACGAAGTGAAACACATGCCGGCCAGTCAAGTGTCCTGAGCAGTAGTGTTGGGCTAGCAGGACTCCGGTGAACCGGGCTGTAGAGGACTACTATGGCTCAAGGAGCACTAGACTACATTTCCCCATAAGAGAGGCTGCCAAGGATAAACAACTAGATTGTCGGATCCCACACATACCAAGCATTTCAATCATACACACAATATGCTCGATATGTGTAAATACAACATGGCATCACAACAAAACTCTACAACTCAAGTACTTTATTTAAAGGCTCCGGAGAGCCATACAAAACATGTTCATACAGGTAGGGTTCACAAAGACCTGACACTCAAGTCATACAAGCATACAAGCACATGCAGAAGCAAATAAGTTTGAGTACAGACACTAGAAAGAAAGAAGGCTTGTCGAAGCCTGTCTATCTACATAGGGCCCTCCATGGCCAGAATCACCACCTGGGTGGCAAGTTACTCATCGATGTCGAGGTCTACGTAAAACCCATCGGAGGGGGCGGTGTTGTCGTCTGAAAACAGTAATTAAAGCAACATGAGTACAAAGGTACTCAGCAAGTCTTACAACAGATCCTACTATACATGCTCATTCTTAAGAAGGTGGTGGAGTTATTGCAGCAAGCCAGCTTTGACTCTTGGCTAAGCTATCCTACGAGACACCACTGTAAAATAGTTTTCGCACACGAGTCCACTAATCACCAACACAATACTCCACCGGGGATCCTCCCTCGTCATCCTACGAGAGGGCCATCCTCGATACTCACACTTATCATGAGTCTTTTAGTAGTAACCATTAACTTGTCTATGAACTGTATAGGCAACCAAGTAGTCCTTTATCGTGGACGCGACTATTCGAATAGATGATGTTAACCCTGCAGGGGTGTACTACTTCATACACGCTCTCACCACTTATCGTCGTTACACGACATGTACTCGGCAACCTTCAAGCGGAAGCCTAACGAGGGTGTCGGCCACAGCCTACCTAAACACACAAGTCTCTAGTCCAGGTTTATCGCCTATCAAGGTTCCATCCGCGGGGCGTCCAGCCGAGGTTTCCACATACGGCCCCGAACGATGTGTACAGGGTCCCGAGACGCCAAACGGGCGCCTGGCATACCCGGCCACGGTGTATCTATCGCATCATAGCCCACCCCTAGGGTCAGCGCTACGCACGGCCGCCAACACATAACCTACAAACACCAGAAACTAGTTGCAACTCCTGGACAGAGTACTAGAGTGGTTAAGAAGCCGAGAGGGTCAATTAAGGATCCCAATGCATGGTTGTAACTGATTCTTAAATCACACATACAGATCTCAGTTCTTAGGGACGGCCTAAATGGAACAACCCACCATGTACTCCTACATGGCCTCTCATCGATACCTTTACCAAATCATGTTCAACACACCCCTCACATTACCGACATAATCATTTCACTCTAGCCCATCACCTAGATGAACCAGACCTGACACAACTCTAAGCATAACAGGCATAGCAAGGTAGGTAACACATACATGGCTCAATCAACTCCTACACATGCTAGTGGGTTTCATCTAGTTAATGTGGCAAAGACATGTCATGCAAAGGATAATGGTTCAACTACCGCAGCACACAGCAGTTTGAAACATTGTTGTCTTAATGTAGTAAATGAGAGCAGAAGCGAGAAAATGGGATTGTACCGATATGATCAATGGGGTTGCTTGCTTGATGGAGTAGTAGTAGGGTACTACCCTTCAGTTGGATACTCAGAGATATCCTCGGAGGCAGAACCTACCACGAAAGACACCACGGAACACAATCATCACATGGCAATATGCAACAATATGATGCATGCTATGACATGGCAATATGAGGTGTCCTGCCTAATGCAATGTGAAACAAGTTGGTTTGGGTCCATTTGAATCAAAGATTCAAATGGAAGCTTATGTTCCTAAGCATTATAAGTGCATTATCTTGTTTCACCTAAACAGCAAGGTTAAAGTGTTTTGTCATGCATGAAACCATTACAGATGGAAATATTGAATTTTTTTGATCAAATTTCATATATAAATCTTTGCATTTGGAGTTATAGATTAAAAGTTATGAATTTTTGAAGTTTGTAATATTTTATGGAATTTCCTATATAAGAATAATTCCAGTAATTGAGTTATTGCGTCAGCATTGCGTCAGGGTGACGTCAGTAGGTCAAAGGCGCCAGCCCAGGTCAAACCTGACCGGTGGGCCCCGTCTGTCAGTGGTTAATTAACTAACTAATTTTGATTAGTGCTAATCTAAGTTAATTAGCAGGGCGGTCCCACGTGTCATAGACTCAGGGGAAGTCAACCTGGGCCCTCACGGGGTCAAACAGGGTCAAACTCGCCGGCATTTAGCCGCAGGCGAGGCTAGACATGGTGGAGTGATGCGGGTTTCGTGCACCGGCGACCAAAACGACAGCGGAGAGCATCTACGCGTAGCTGGGAGCAAGCCACATCGAGTGGTGGCAGTGGGTGGAGCTGGGGTGGCCGGAAACATCGCTGGCGACGACCTTGGTGGTCGCCGGAGCTTGGGCGAGGTCGAAACCGAGGCTACGGGGTACGGCGAGGTGCGTGGAGTGGTGCTACGGGCTCCTGTGAGTGCGGTGAGTGCGTTGGTCACAAAGGTGTGGCCGATGGGTGGCCGGAGTCACGTCGGCGATGAGCTCGGTAGCGGCGGGTGCTCGGGTGTGCGTGGTGCGGTGCACACAGTGCAGGAGGAAGTTAATGGAGAGGGGGAGGAGGTAGCCGGGCTCACAGCGATCACAACGAGGCAGACAGAGAGGTCGGGGACAAGCTGGTGTTGCGGTGAAGGCGAAGGGGATCTCCGGCAGCCGAAGTTGGGGAATACGGGGTCGGGGCGACTCCAGAGCGGGCGAGCGCTCGGGGCTCGGCCTACTCGACGTAGTCGACGACGGCGGAGCTCGTGGACACGGTGGCGCGGCGCGAGGACGACGGAGGGCGCGACTACGGCGACGGTGCGGCGGTAGGGGCGTTGGCCATGGTGGGAGAGGGCAAGGGAGAGGCGTTTGGGGCGAATGGAGGGGTCCAGGGGGTCGGGGCGACGACGTGGAGGTCGTCCAGACGTCCAGGGGCGCAGGCGGCAAGCAGGTGGCGCCGTGGCGAGCTCAGGCGCGCCGGCGCTCACCGCTCTACCTGTCTGCCTGGCGAGAGGAAGCAGCTGACTGGCCATGGGCCAGCACAGTGTTGGGCCGCCAGGTGGGCCGGTTGGTAAGTTTCCTTTCTCTCTCTTTTTTTTCTGTTTTCTGTTTATTCTGTTTTGTGTTTTGAAATAGTAAAAATACTATTTCATTTAGGAAAACCCTGAAAATATTCAGAGGCACATTTGAAAATATTCTCAACAGCCTAAAATTACTTTCAGGATTATTTGGGCATTTTGAAATATTTATGGGATTTAAATTGCCCAAATGCAATTAGTAGTGAATTAATCCAATGACCTTATGACGTCCTAGAAAAGTGTGCACCATTTTTGTCAAAGGTTTTAACCCAAAACAAAAAGGGTGGACTTTTTAGAAGGGCATTTCAGGTTCATTGAAAAGTTTTTTTAGTAAACCCTAGTTGTTCCAGGGGGGTGCTGTGGGTTCTGTCATCCCCATTTCAGTTTTCTGGGAAATTAAACATGATGCAACACTCTAATGCATGAACTACCTAGGGTGTGACAACTCACCCCCACTCAAAAGAATCTCGTCCCGAGATTTAGGATCCATTGGGAAGAAGGTGGGGTACTCGAGTCGAAGACGATCCTCCCTTTCCCAAGTGGCTTCTTTTTTAGAGTGGTGTGACCATTGAACCTTAAGAAACTTGATGTTATGGCGTCGAGTGGTACGCTCAGCTTGATCAAGGATACGAACGGGATATTCCCGATATGAGAGATTATCTTGTAGATCAAGCGTTTCGTGGTCCACTCCACGGATAGGATCCGCGAAGCAACGCCTGAGTTGAGAAACGTGGAAGACATCGTGAACTCTGGAAAGATGCGGAGGTAGTTCCAATTGGTAGGCAACTTCTCCTCGTTTGGCAAGAATGCGAAAGGGTCCAATGTAGCGAGGAGCCAATTTTCCTTTGATACCGAAACGATGGGTTCCCTTTAACGGAGTAACCCGAAGGTAAGCCTTCTCGCCGACTTCATAGGTCATGAGCTTATGTTTACGGTCATATTGGCTCTTTTGACGAGATTGGGATGTTTTCAATTTCTCACGAATAACGCGAACCTGCTCTTCTGCTTCCTGAATCATATCCGGGCCAAAGAGTTGTCTTTCCCCGGTATCTGACCAGTTAAGAGGCGTTCAACATTTTCGTCCATAGAGAACTTCGAAATGAGCTTTGCCCAAGCTAGCTTGATAACTATTGTTATAAGCAAACTCTGCGAATGGAAGGCATTTCTCCCAATCCATTCCGAATGAGATGACAGAAGCTCAGAGCATATCCTCCAGAATTTGATTGACTCGCTCTACTTGACCACTTGATTGGGGGTGGAAGGCGGTGCTAAAAGCGAGACGAGTTCCCATAGAATTTTGGAAACTTTCCCCAAATCGGAAGGTGAAGAGACTCCCACGGTCTGAGTTAATTTCCAATGGGACACCATGAAGAGACACTATTCGGGAGATGTATAGGTCAGCTAGCTGGTTAGCGGTGATACTCTCACAAACAGGTAGGAAATGGGCTACTTTGGAAAGACGATCGATCACGACGAAGATAGCATTATTCCCTCTCTTGGTCCTGGGAAACCCAGTAATGAAATCCATACTGATTTTATCCCATTTCCATTCGGGAATAGCCAAAGGTTGAAGGGTGCCAGCAGGTCGTTGATGCTATGCTTTAAAATTACGACAAACGTCGCAGTTAGCAATGTATTGAGCAATTTCTCTCTTCATCCTAGTCCACAAAAACCTCTGGCGTAGGTCTTGATACATTTTAGTACTACCGGGATGAATGGTGAGAGGGGATTCATGAGCTTCCTTAAGGATCAGTTGTCGCAGATGTTGTTTCTTGGGAACCACCAAGTGGTTCTCGAAGAAGACAACACCTCGTTCATCCATGGAAAAACATTTAGCAACTCCGCTAGCAATGTTCTGCTTGATCCGAGATATTCCCTTGTCATACCGCGGGGCGGTTATGATCTGATCCATAAGGGTCGGTTTCACCACCAAGGTAGATAGGAATCCTTGAGGAACAATGTGAAGGTTAAGCTTACGAAATTCCTCATGGAGAAGTGGTTGACCTTGTTGTAACATCAAGTTGTTACAATAAGATTTACGACTTAGCGCATTAGCCATGACATTGGCTTTGGCCAGGTTGTAAGTTATTTCTAAGTCGTAATCCGAGATCAACTCGACCTAGCGTCTTTGCCTGAGATTCAAATCCGGTTGGGTGAAGATATATTTCAAACTTTGGTGATCGGTGAAGATCTCGCAACGATTACCGAGAAGGTAATGTCGCCATGTTTTAAGTGCATGGACTACAGCTGCAAGCTCTAGATCATGTGTGGGATAGTTTTCCTCATGTGGGTGTAATTGCCGTGAAGCATAGGCAATTACCTGACGATCTTGCATGAGTATGCAACCTAGTCCTTGTCGCGAGGCATCGCAATAGATAATAAAGTCCTTGGAGAAATCTGGTGGTACCAGTACGGGAGCAAATGCCAGGCGTATTTTCAGTTCCTGAAAGCTGAACTCGCACTGTGGGGTCCACTCAAACTCTTTATCTTTCTTGAGGAGTTCAGTTAGAGGTTTAGCAACCTTGGAGAAATTCTCGACGGAGCGGCGACAATAACTCGCTAAGCCAAGGAAGCTCCAAACTTGCTTGACTGTCTCAGGTGGAGTCCAATCAAGGACAGCTTGAACTCTCTCGAGATTGATAGAAATACCCTTACCAGAGATTACATGGCCTAGATAGGTCACTTCTGGCAACCAAAATTCACATTTGGAGAATTTGGCATAAAGGCGATGCTCTCGAAGTTTCGTCAATACCAGCCTTAGATGTTCGACATGTTCCTCCTCACTCTTGGAGTAGATGAGTATATCATCGAGGTATACTACGACGAATTTATCCAAATACTCCATGAAGACCGAGTTCATTAACCGAGAGAAGGTGGCTGGGGCATTGGTTAAACCGAAGGACATAACGGTGTACTCGTATTGGCCATAACGAGTAACAAAGGCCATTTTTGGAATGTCCCCGTTTTTTATTTTGATTTGATGCTAGCCCAACCTCAAATCCATCTTGGAAAAGACTGAGGATCCAGCGAGCTGATCATACAGATCGTTGATCCTGGGAAGTGGATACTTGTTCTTGATAGTGACCAAGTTGACAGGTCGGTAATCTACAACCATCCGATCCGTTCCATCCTTCTTCTTGACGAAGAGGACGGGGCAAGCCCAAGGAGAGGAACTAGGACGGATGAAACCTTTTTTTAAGGACTCATCGAGTTGGTTCTTAAGTTCGGCTAGCTCTAAGGGTGCCATCTTATAGGGTCTTCTAGAAATTGGAACGGTTCCTGGAACAAGGTCTATCACAAACTCGACATCCCTGTCAGGTGGAACACCTAGCAGTTCTTCTGGAAAGACATCCGGGAAGTCTTGGACTACCGGAATATATTCAAGGTCTGGAAGGGGGTTGGAATTTAGGGAGTAAAGCTGGCGCTTGGCCACTCGAGTTAAGACATTGACTGTCTTGCCCGATGGGTGAGTAAGTTGAACAGTTCTAGTAGAGCAATCAATCTTAGCATAATGGGCTGACATCCAGTCCATACCCAAGATGATGTTTATGTCTAAGGACTTGAGAGCTATTAAGGATGCAAGGAAGACAAGTCTATCGACAAGAATTACATTCCCATGGCTTACTCTGGAGGTTTGCCATCTAGAGCCAGGGGGTTGAATTTCCATGGTAGTGGGCATGTCACAGAATGTCGTGTTATGCAATCGAGCATAGCTCTCAGATATGAATGAATGAGATGCTCCAGTATCGAAAAGAACATATGCCGGATGGCAATTAACAAGGAGCGTACCAAGGACGACGTTGGGATCATCATGAGCCTCCTCAGCTGAGACATAGTTGACATGGCCACGTGCAGTGGTGGCTGGCTTGGCGTAGACTGTCTTTCTTGCTGGCTTACCACGGCCAACGGACTTTCCAGGCTGGTTGGGTTTGTTGTTCTGGGGACACTCTCGACTGTAGTGACCCGGCTCTCCACACTTGAAACATGTCACAACATTGGGGCATGGAGCAGCATTAGCAGCAGGGCCACCATAGGTCTTAGACAGTGCAAACTGCTAGTTGGGGCGAGGCGCCTCAAAGGATGGCCTCGGAATGAACCTGGGTGGCAGCGTTGTGCTTGGAATCCACACCCGGCGCTTCTGAGATCCAGAGCCGTATGAGGAACCAAAATCATGAGAGTGCTTGCGTGAAGCGTCATTGAGGGAGTCCTGGATTAGGGGGTCTCCGGACAGCCGAACTATATCTTTCAGCCGGACTATTGGATTATGAAGATACAAGATTGAAGACTTCATCTCATGTCCGGATGGGACTCTACTTGGCGTGGAAGGCAAGCTAGGCAATACGGATATGTATATCTCCTGCTTTGTAACCGACCTTGTGTAACCCTAGCCCCTTTGGTGTCTATATAAACCGGAGGGCTTTAGTCCGTAGGACAACATACAATCACACCATAGGCTAGCTTCTAGGGTTTAGCCTCTCCGATCTCGTGGTAGATCTACTCTTGTACTACCCATATCATTAATATTAATCAAGTAGGACGTAAGGTTTTACCTCCATCAAGAGGGCCCGAACCTGGGTAAAACATTGTGTCCCCTGCCTCCTGTTACCATCCGCCTTAGACGCACAGTTCGGGACCCCCTACCCGAGATCCGCCTATTTTGACACCGACATTGGTGCTTTCATTGAGAGTTCCTCCGTGCCGTCGCCAGAAGGAAGGATGTCTCGTCTCGTTTTTAAAGACGGTACTACCGTTGGGGAAGCTTTGGCTGTCAGCCAAAATCTCTGGCTAGGCGGGTTCATTATGACCGCCTGTTCGGCCGCCGCGCCGACGATGAATACTCGGGTCATCGAAAACAGCCTCCATGTCAAATCGCACTCGCTGAACATATGGATCCAATGGAGCTCTCCTCCTTAAACGAGCTCGATCGCATCGCCGCCTTGGGAGTCGCTATGGACTATGATCGGATTGGGCTTAAACCCGATCAAAGGGAGATTAACTCTCCACCGGTCCCCCATCATATTACAGTGGTGGAGGAACAATGCAGCGACCTTTCCTCTATCCTGAGGACCAACTATGTCCGGATTCCCGAGCTCTCCGAGCCAGACGCCCGTTCACGGGAGGACAACATCCAATCCCTGAACTTAGAGTCAGGCAGCGGACCAGGATTAGCGGCTAACATCCCAGAACCGGAACTTCCAAAATTGGAATCTCCTCGGCCCCTAGATCCCAGATCAGGTAGGGGTTTGGATTCAATTCCACCCACCCACCCAAACACAAGCGACCTTTCCCATATCAGGCAAGAGCCCCAGGAAACAGTACATCATTACTGGGCCAGATTCCTCCTTGCGATGAACAAGGTTAGGGACTGTCGCGAGGAAGACGCAAACTTATTTTTCTGCAATAATTGCACGAACAAGGGAATCCTTAACACCATAAATCGCCGCGAGATAACACGCTTCGCTGACTTGGCGTCCATAGTACGAAAGTACTATGCAATGGAAAGTGCCTGGAAAATCGAAACAAACTTTTGGGATAATCCGGCCCTGAACACAAACCCAGTCCGAAATAAAAGGGTGCATTATCACAATACACTCGGGTTAACTACCAAAAAGCAAAAACCCTCTACAGGGCAAGGAACCGTACTGGAGGGATGGCTCAACGGACCCTGCAAAATTCATAGCACGGCGGATATAATACCAACGCACAGCCTTAGAGCATGTTTGATACTCCGGCAGGTGGCCAAAAGTGGTGAGGATCTTCTTATCCCAGATACCACAGAGCACCATCCAGTGGATAACAATACGATGTTAACAGTGTTCGAGAACTTTGCGTCAAATAATAGGCGCAAGCGAACACTCCGCAGCATGGCCAAAATCTGCCACGTAGCAGCAACAAATCCATGGAGTGACACGGCTATTACCTTCAATGCCAGTGATGAACCCAAATTCCGAACAGCCCGAGCACCAGCCGCACTAGTCCTCAGTCCAATCGTGGATGGCTTTCGACTCACCAAAGTACTCATGGACGGCGGCAGCGGACTAAACCTCATCTATGAGGAAACCGTTCAAAAGATGGAAATAGACTGGAACCGCATCGAGCAAAGTAGCACAACCTTCAGAGGAATTATCCCCAGTCGGGAAGCACGCTGTGCTGGGAAAATCACACTAGATATGGTATTCGGCATTCCGGACAATTACAGGTCCGAAGAAATTACATTCCAAGTGGCCTCGTTCAGCAGTGGCTATCACGCTCTTTTGGGACGGGAGGCGTTCACAATCTTCCAAGCCGTACCCCATTATGGGTACATGAAGCTTAAAATGCCCAGGCCCAACGGAATCATCACTCTTGCCAGTGATCCGGGCACAACACTCCGCGCCGAAAACAAAACAACGGCATTGGCCCTCGAGGCATTATTCGAAGCCCTCTCGGCCGAGGAGTTAACCACGCTACGCTCGACAGTGGACAGGGATGATGTGATACTCGACAAGAGATCCAAGTCCACCTCTTTTAAACCAGCGGATGAAATAGTCAAATTCCAAGTCCACCTAACGGACCCTACCAAAATAGCCTCCATCGGGGCACAGTTAAACCCCGCTATGGACGCCGCACTATGATAGTTCCTGCGCGAGAATTGGGACATATTCGCCTGGCATCCTTCAGATATGCTAGGAATCCCACGCAGGCTGGCCGAGCATAGCGTCAATATCCTAAAGGGATTCAAGCCGGTCAAACAAGCTCTTCGGCGTTTCTCCGAACCTAAGAGACAGGCCATGGGAGAAGAACTAGCCAAGTTATTGGAGGCCGGATTCATCAGAGAAATAAAACATTCGGACTGGCTAGCAAACCTGGTGATGGTACCAAAGAAGGACAAATCCTGACGGCTTTGTGTCGATTTCAAAGACCTCAATAAAGCTTGCCCAAAGGATCCCTTCCCCCTCCCATGCATCGATCAAATCATTGACGCTACCGCAGGACACGAGTCACTTTGTTTCCTCAACGCATACTCCGGTTACCACCAAATCAAGATGGCGGAGTCCGACCAAGCCGCAATGGCATTCATCACACCATACGGTCCCTTCTGTTTCAACACAATGCCTTTTGGGCTCAAAAATGCCGGCGCAACATATCAGCGCATGATTCAGACATGCCTGGAGGAACAAATTGGCAAAATAGTAGAGGCATACATAGACGATGTGGTCGTCAAACGCAAAAACGTCGACTCTCTGATAGACGACTTGAGGCTCACATTCGACAACCTCCAAACATATGACATCAAGCTCAATCCGGAAAAATGCGTTTTCGGCGTACCAGCCGGAAAGCTCCTGGGATTCATTGTCTCCAGTAGAGGTATTGAAGCTAATCCGGCCAAAATCCGAGCGTTGTCACAGTTGGCTACCCCAACAGACCTCAAACAAATCCAGAAGCTAACTGGATGCATGGCGGCTCTAAGCCGCTTTATCTCCTGCTTGGGAGAAAAGGCTTTACCCCTTTATCGCCTCCTTTGGCGCACCGAACACTTCGAGTGGACGGACGCGGCCACAGCCAGATTAGAAGAAATAAAGGCCATTCTGGCAACCAACCCGATCCTGGCCGCGCCAAACATCGACGAACCAATGATGTTGTACATTGCGGCAACTCATCAAGTTCTAAGCGCGGTGCTCGTTGTCGAACGGGAAGCGGACGGACACAAATTCCCTCTTCAAAAGCCGGTATACTATGTATCCACTGTCCTCACTCCATGCAAATCATGGTACCCGCATTACCAAAAAATAGCATAAGCGGTATACATGGCATCGCGGAAACTGCGACACTACTTTCAAGAGTGTTCGATTACAGTAGCCTCGGAAGTGCCACTTAATGATATTATCAACAACCGCGACGCTACAGGCCGGATTGCCAAATGGGCCATTGAGCTCCTCCCATTCGACGTAACATACAAACCTCGCCGAGCCATTAAATCGCAAGTACTGGCCGACTTCGCCGCCGAGTGGACGGAGGCCGAACTCCCTAAAGATTACGGCGCATACTCCAATTGGATCATGCGCTTCGACAGTTCTAAACTGCTGGCCGGTCTAGGGCTGGCGTTGCCCTGACGTCCCCAACTGGAGATACCGTTCGGTACATACTGCAAATATTGTATACAGATTCCAATAATGCAGCCGAATACGAAGCTCTATTACATGGTTTCGGATGGCAGTCTCCATGGGCATTTAACGCCTGGAGGTGTGTGGGGATTCAAACCTTGCAATATCCCAAATAAACGGAGATTTTGACGCCAAGGATCCAAAAATGGCGGCCTATCAAAATGCCGTCCTAAAAATGTCAGCTCGGTTCGAGGGACTCGAATTTCACCATGTGGCTGGGGAAAACAATCAGGAGGCGGATATCGTCTCCCGCATCGGCGCAAAACGCGTCGTGGTCCCCCCCCCAACATATTTCTGGAAAGGCTCTTCAAGCCATCCATAGCATGGGAAGGGGACACCGGTAACAACAGTCCGGACCCTGCCAAAATACCCGATACCGAACTCTCTGACACAATCGGAGGCTCCGCCATCGAAATAACACCTTCAGCCCACGAAATAATGGCCATTATTGCCCCATGGACAGAACCATTCCTGGCCTACCTAATTAGACAGGAACTTCCGGAAGACCAGAATGAGGCACGCTGCATAGTGCAGCGATCCAAGGCCTACAGGGTCCATGAGGGAGAATTGTACAAGAAAAGCACTACCGGAGTCCTTCAAAGGTGCATCTCCGAAGAGGAAGGGCGGAATCTTTTGGCAGAAATTCACGCCGGACTCGGCGGTCATCACGCCGCAGCCCGGGCTCTGGAAAGCAAGGCCTTCCATACAAGATTCTATTGGCCAACGGCCCGGGCAGACGCACATGACTTGGTCCAATGTTGCGCCGGTTGCTAGCTCTTTGCAAATCAAAGCCACATGCCACCCACCGCCCTCCAAACAATCCCCATTGCATGGCCCTTTGCGGTCTGGGGGCTTGACATGGTTGGACCACTTAACGGGGGAACCCACAAGAAAAAAATACTTATTGGTCATGGTGGATAAATTCACCAAATGGATAGAGGCCAAACCGGTTAAAACAACCGAATCCGGACCGGTGATAGATTTCATATCCGGGGTTGTACACCGTTACGGCGTCCCCCACAGCATCATCACTGATAATGGCACGAACTTCACGGCCGATGAGGTAAAACTCTAGTGCAGCAAAATGGGCATCAAGCTCGATTATGCCTCAGTCTATCACCCACAAACCAACGGTCAAGTCGAGCGAGCAAACGGTCTTATAATGAGTGGCATTAAACCCAGATTAGTGTGTTCCTTAACGGAGTCTAACACGCACTGGGTAGAGGAGCTCGACTCCGTACTCTGGGGGCTGCGGACCACGCCGAATCGTAGTACCGGATATACACCCTTCTTTATGGTGTACGGCGCAGAGGCAGTCTTGCCCTGTGACATAATTCATGACTCACCTAGAGTGCGCATGTACGAAGAAAGAGAAGCCGAGCTCGATCGGCAGGATAGTCTGGACACCTTGGAGGAGGAGCGCGACGTAGCCAAAGCCCGTTCCGCATTTTATCAGCAACAGGCTCGCAGATACCAAAGCAGAGAAGTACGGGCCAAAACTTATAACATTGGCGAACTAGTTCTACGCCTGCCGGATAAGAAAAAGAACAAGCTCGAGCCCAAATGGGAAGGTCCCTTCATTATCGACCAAGTTCTGACCGGTGGAGCGTACCGACTGCGGGATGCATCGACTAGTCGACTCGAGCCGAACCCATGGAACGCGGCCAGGCTCCGAAGATTCTACGCCTAGCACCGGACTCTATGTTAGTCCCCTCCCTTTGTCCATTTTTCAAAAATACATTATGTGTCTTATTTTCCTTTCTTTCTTTCTTTTCTTATTTCTCTAGGCCTTCAAGGGTCACCTTGTGCCTTGTTTGCACATTACAGATGCGCTAGCCGCACTCTTCATACCTGGGGGCTTCTTCCACAGAAGCTTAAATTATTTATCCGGGCTTCATGCCCAACACATGTGTTATACTTCTACATGTACCTTTTTTCACCATTATATGCATCGATATGACTTAATTTTTGGCCAAGCTGGGTTGCCTGGCTCTTGTATTTATGCCCTACGTTCTCGTTAATTCGGCTAGGGCATAAGGGGAGCACCTCTGCGATTGTTACCACCGGGTCAGCCGGATGTGTACCTCAGACTGGGTGAAGCCGAAAGCTAGCGTTCTTAAGGGAATATTCGGTCGGTGAACAAAAGATGACTTTTATTTTTTCATATCTGCCCCCAGATGTTTTTCCTGCGTTTCTTATCGCAGTCCGGACATGCACTTTAGGGCATGCTTGCCCAGGGAAAGGAAACCTTAACGGAACTATTCTCCCTGGAAGATGTTTCTTACTACCCATGTAATATAACATAACTAGCTGGGCACTTGTCTGATAAAGCACTAATGACCCCTACGCCTAGTCTCCACGCATACCCCGGTTCTTATATAACCGAGCCGGTATTCGGATACACTCCGGACTATTGGGCCCGGAGGCTGAAGCGAAAAGGTCCGCAACGACAAATGATCTACAATCCGGCTAGAAGGCATTATACATGTCACTTCAATTACATAGTCATGCAGACTGACTAAATTCTTCTTCTATACCATCCAATAGGCGGTCTAGCTTACAATCCTGTTGGGAATACTATGCGGCTAATTCTACTTGCCCATAAACTAAGCTAACGGGAATCTCTTTTCCGTCGGGTCCCACAGGTCCGACCTCGGCCATGTGATTTGGGTCTGTTTTGGTATACCGCGTCTTCACCATGGCCCAGGCTTCCCTGGCACCCTGTCGGCAGGCTAATATCTTCCATAATCGGAAGCGTCGCCGCGCTCCTTTGAGCTTCTCCGCAAGCTCCGCAACACCCTCTGGCAGGGAGACGAACGGCCACAAGGCCTGGGCAACACCCTGCATCACCTGCCAAACTTGCTCGTGCAGATGTGACAGCTCGGACAGAAGATCACTCGCAGACCCGGGCATTTCCTCCGCGGGACAACCCGTCAGCTACAGACATAACGCTGTTAGTCGGCTTCTTCGCTGAATACCTTTAAAGGATTCGTTCAAGCACTTACTAAAAATGCCGCGTTGAAGCCTCTTATTCTCCTTCTCGGTGTCTGCAAGCTGGCCCCGAACGTCTTTTAGTTCCACGTTCAGCCTTATATTGGCGTCTTGGAGATTGTTTTTCTCTCGCCAAACCTCAGTCAGCACGCATTTGCCAGCTTCTAGCTGCCGCATAACATGCTGGTCCCCCGGATTTTCTCTGGATTCATCTGCAAAATCTATTGTTAGATCTGCAGCCACGCCGCGCACTATATGGTAACCATCATTCTTTAAAATGTTACCAGCGGGAGGTTTTTTATGTTCCTGCAATGCGGCAATAGCGGCCCGCAGTTGGGTCTTGCATTCCTCCAGCTCCTGGGATAGCCTAGTATTCTTCTCTGTAAGAACCTGCACAATAAAGATGATCCTTAAATCAATTCTGCTAACTGTTTTAAGTCTCAGGGGCTACTGATACATACAAATTGTCAGATTCACTCACCCGTACATCCTGTACATACTGATCCGTGGCTCTGGCTAGACCATCTTGAGCAGCACGGAGGTATGCCTCTCCAGAATTAAAGGCATCAAACGCCTCTGGTGAGAAACAAGCGTCACGAAGTACGGCCCGGCGGCGCCTATGATTCATGGAGCTTTCCACTTCTAAGTTTGTAGTAGATAAACTATCCGCATCCTCTGTAGGGGGATTATCCGGCGCCTGCCCCATATCGGCTTCTGCCTCCATGTCTAGTCCTGGTGCCCGACTGGTGGAAGCGTGATCGGCGACATCGTCGGACATATTCCGGTGAGCGTTTTTTCTGTTAAAGAAACACGGGCATCATTATATTTTGAGAAAGATGACAACCACGGAGCGGGGTTTGTTGTACCTTTGTGCCGGTGTCTCCGTCCTAACCACCTTCCTTTTTGGCCTACCTGGCCTCGGCGCCTCCTGTTGGCGCGTTGCCGCAGGGCGTCCCGAATGCCTTCCCTGTAAAAAGGCCATGTGAATATGGTGGGTGAAGTGTCTAAAAGGGGATCATACTTTTTTGAGTTGGGACTTTTCAGTTTTTCTTACATGCGATGCAGGGAGCAGTCCGGGATAGTCGGCCGTAATGGCCACCATGGCATCGTCGCATCTTAACTGATAGAACTGCCGGTTTATCAGCTCCACGGAGATAACCGGATCTTCTTCGAGTCTGGAGTCGAGGGCCCGGTCTGGGTCCTCCGGTTGTGGAGAAGGGCTGCAGACCTCCTTTATGGCCTGTCGCAGTTCCTGCCGTAAATTAGCAAGGTGAATACTTACAACGAAAAACGCGGGAAGATGGAAGTAAGGGTATATAGCTTACCCAGCTTGGAGGATTGTACATGGAGAATCCGTCCCGTGGCTTGATGCGGGTGAACTCCTCCTCCTCTCCCTTGAACAGTTCAGACAACATTTTGGCTAATGCGGCAGCATCGCCCGGACCCTTACGCCCGTAGCGGGTGGCGTCATCCTCCCCGTTGAAACACCATAACGGATGCCCATGATATTGAAGTGGTTGCACTCCCCGCATTATGCAAATCGACATAACTTCGGTTATTGTCAAACCTGACTGAGCCAGTGCCTTAATCCGGTTCATCAGATAGAGGACTTCTCTGTCATCTTCCGCCCGGGGGCTCCGCGGGCGCCAACTTCGGCGCTTCTTTAGAGGAGCATTGTTGAACTCAGGAAGACCCCGCCGAACAGGGTCCGGAAGGGGAACGTCCTCCATATAAAACCATTCTGAAGGCCATTCTTCGGACGGCTTCTTTGGGGTACCGGACAGATATCCGGTATCGGCGATGCGCCATACTTCGGCTCCGCCCACTTGATAAAGTGATTCCCTCTGTGTGCGAGGGACAAGGCAAAATAGCCTTTTCCACAGCTCGAAGTGAGCCTCGCAGCCCAGGAACAACTCGCAGAGAGCAACATAGCTGGCGATGTGTAGGATGGAGGCAGGGGTGAGATTGTGTAATTGGAGGCCGTAGAACTCCAGGAGCCCGCGGAGGAACGGATGAATTGGAAATCTGAGTCCCCTTAGTAAGTAAGGAACAAGGCAAACCCGTTCCCCCATGGAGGGACAGGGAAAGTTCTCCGCTTGCTCCCCACCATTGTAGGTGGCGAGCCCGGCTCGAACGGGCACCATGTATGCCGGGGGAAGAAATCCTTTGGTCTGCAGTTCGACCAATAGACTATGTGGAGCTGAACACCTCTCCCAATAACCAAGCTTAGGGCTATGGGGGTGGGAGGAGGAGCTGCGGAGGTTGGCCATGCTGGAATGGATCTTTCTGAAACACGCTCTAATGGATTCTCGCTGAAGGGAGGATGGTGTGGATCGGATCTAAGAATCCCAATCCCTTTAATAGACAATTTATTTATCTGGCTAGGGGGTGAATGTAAAAATGCCCTGGCGCCTCGTATTCGTTCGAGAAATTGCCCTTATTGGGCGTAGAAGCCAAGAGGACATTTATGGGGCCGGATACTATTTACAAACACTTGGAAATTGGAGAAAAACCCGCCTTGCAATGCCGGAGACAATACTACGCGCCGGACTCGTCGTCATTGAAGCCTGGTTCGGGGGCTACTGAGGGAGTCCTGGTTTAGGGGGTCTCCGGACAGCCGGACAATATCTTTCAGCCGGACTGTTGGATTATGAAGATACAAGATTGAAGACTTCATCTCGTGTCCGGATGGGACTCTACTTGGCGTGGAAGGGAAGCTAGGCAATACGGATATGTATATCTCCTCCTTTGTAACCGACCTTGTGTAACCCTAGCCCCTCTGGTGTCTATATAAACTGGAGGGTTTTAGTCCGTAGGACAACATACAATCATACCATAGGCTAGCTTCTAGGGTTTAGCCTCTCCAATCTCGTGGTATATCTACTCTGGTACTACCCATATCATCAATATTAATCAAGCAGGACGTAGGGTTTTGCCTCCATTAAGAGGGCCCGAACCTGGGTAAAACATTGTGTCCCCTGCCTCCTGTTACCATCCGCCTTAGACGCACAGTTCAGGACCACCTACCCGAGATCCGCCGGTTTTGACACCGACAGTCATAGTCAGTCTGGCCTGTCTCAGCACTGATGGCCTTATTGACCAACTTCTGGAAGGAGGTGCACTCGTGCAGACGAAGATCGCGGCGAATCTCGGGGCTAAGTCCCTTGCGGAACCTTGCCTGCTTCTTAGCATCGGTGGATACTTCTTCAGGAGCATAACGTGCCAGATTCCCAAATTCACGACTATATGCATCCACAGTCAGTCTGCCTTGGGTGAAATTGTAGAACTCTTCCCTCTTATTATCTATGAGACCTTCCGGGATGTGATGCTCACGGAAAGCCTCACTGAATTCAGCCCAAGTAGTGATTTGGCCAACCGGGCGCATAGCCTCAAAGTTTTCCAGCCAAAGGCTAGCAGGGCCTTCGAGGTGATAGGCAGCATAGGTAACCTTATCAGCTTCGGCTACGTTGGCAGAACGTAGCTTGTGGGAGATGCTGCGAAGCCGGTCATCCGCGTCGAGGGGCTCGACGGAATGATTAAACTTTGGTGGGTACAACTTGATAAAGTCATTGATTGACACCAAGTCGTTTCGTTGATGGCGTGTAGTGTTCTGCTCAATCCGCTCCAGCAAGCGGTTAGTCTCGCGCTTGTTTCTTTCTGCCTCCAGCATTGTCGGCGTTCTGGCAACGGGGGTCCCCAGACTTGCCTGCCTGTGGCCTGCAGCGTGGCTCAAAAGGGGGCCCAGCGTGGCCCATCTTCACCAACACAAACCCAAGACCCTCGCGAGGGGCCAAGCCTCGCGGGGCGAACGACGCGGAGCTTCCTCAGGCGCGGCCTCGTCAGGCTGGCTCACGAGGAGGCGGAGAGATCAAGGCGGGGTACCTCACGAGGTGCCAGCGACGCAAGCCATGACGACCGGGGGCGCCAGGCGGGTGCCAGCCCGCGCAGCGTCCTCCCTTCCTCTTTGGTGCAAAGGGGGCAAGCGCAGCTGCGGAGTACCGAGGCATCAGGCAAAGGTTGCCATTTCGGTGCAACGAGACCAAGACCAGGAGGACTTCGAGACGGAGGTCACCGTGGAGCCCAAGACGGCGTCATCACCAGAGCTTTGCACAGGCGAAGACTACTTTTGTCAGGATAGTTGATACTAGCTTTCCCCCTTCAAATTAGCCCGCCGTTGTTGGCTCCCTTCCCGCTTGATATTTGGGAAGAGGACCAGGGCCCCTATAAATAGGATTAGCCACCCGCTAGACAGAGGGGGGAGGACAGACGGAGAAAGAGAGAGAAAGGTGACTGAGCTCCTCCTAGCAGTTCATCGCCCCAGCCAAGAACAGACCCTCGCGAGGCTGTCCTTCCTTGTATTGTTCATCATCATCAGCCCAAGAGGCAATCCACCATACCTCACACTGGAGTAGGGTATTACACCACAACGGTGGCCCGAACCAGTATAAACCCTACGTCTCTTGTGTTGTTTTAGCCATAGTTTAGATCCTAGCAAGGCGGAGGGGTGCAGGTAGGTAGGAGGCGAAATCTCCGTGCGCACCCCAGTGTTCGAACCCCAAGGGTCTGCCGGAACCCGAAATCCGACATTTGGCACGCCAGGTAGGGGTGCGCCGGGATTCGTCTTCAACCACCCGTTCTCCTCCGACCATCACGCCCATGTCTGACGCTTGTCGGGCCCGCGCCGAGCGCCGGGCCGCGCTCGCTTCCCGCGTCGGCCAGACGGCCCCTGTCGGCGGGCGTCCTCGCCGTTCCCCGTCACCTGCCGTCAACGCCGCCACCGACCCGGCGGGGGACGAGCGGCAAGCATCGTCCCAGCATCTGTCTGTGCGGCGAGGTGGCCGCACCCCAACTCCCTCGCTCACCCCAGCTGGTTCTTCGTCCCGCGCGCTCCGCGCGCCCATAGAGCCTCGCAACCTCTCCCCCGCCCATCGCGCTGCACCAACACCCCCGATCGTTGCGGCCCTCTTGGGTGGCTCGCAGGCGCCACCTACAAGTCACCACGTCAAGCCGTTCATCCGCCGGGTCAGCGCCGCTTCCACGCGGCAGGGGGCTCCCCTAGGCCGGGCGGCGCCCGAGACCGGCCTGACCTTCAGCTCGGAGGACCACCCCTCCAACTCGGCCTGCTCGGGTGCGCTCCCCATGCTGTGCACCCCCACCATCTGCCAGGTGGCCATCACCAGGACCATCATTGATGGCGGCGCGGGCCTCAGCATGCTCTCGGTCGAGGCCTTCAACCTCCTCTGCATACCCCTGGAACGGCTGCAACCCAGCCGGCCCTTCTCAGGCGTTGGGGGCGAGTCGTCCAGCTCCTTGGGACAGATCCAGCTCCCAGTAACCTTCGGCACCTACGAAAACTTCCGCACGGAGCTGGTCGACTTCGACATCGCCCCCATCGGCCTCCCCTACAACGCCATCCTCGGCTACCCAGCGCTGGCCCAGTTCATGGCCGCGACGCACCCGGCGTACAACCTCATGAAGATGCCCAGGAGCAGCGGTGTCCTCACTGTGCACGGGGACACCGGAGACGCGCTGCGGGCACTCAAGCTCGCCTTCAAGACGGCGGCGTCGGCACGGCCCGCCGACTTGGAGATCCCCGGACCCAAGGGGGCTGCACCCGCCAAGAAGAAACAACTGTTCACCCAAGACAAGGCAGAAACCAAGCAGATACCCATTGATGAGGATGGGTCCACCAACGCCACCTTCACCATAGGGGCCCACCTCGAACCCGAGCAGGAGAAGGCCCTGGTCGGGTTCCTGCGTGCAAACAAGAAGGTATTCGCTTGGGAGCCTGATCAGTTGGTAGGGATCCCTAGGGGTGTAATCGAGCATCACCTCAACATATGCCCCAATGTGCGCCCTGTGAAGCAGAAGGCCAGGCGGCAGTCCACAGAAAAGCAGGCCTTCATCGTCCAAGAGACCCGCAAGTTAGAAGCCGCTGGGGTCATTCGCGAAGTCCGATACCCGGATTGGTTGGCCAACCCTGTCGTTGTGCCAAAGAAGGGAGGGAAGGAGCGCATGTGTGTCGACTTCACCAACCTCAACAAGGCATGCCCGCAAGATCCGTTCCTGCTCCCCTGCATCGACCAGATCGTTGATTCCACTACGGAATGCGACCTGTTATGCTTCTTGGATGCCTTCTCTAGTTATCACCAGATCAAGATGGCGGTAGAAGACGTCTAGAAGACAGCCTTCCTAACCCCGTGTGGGGTGTACTGCTACACATGCGTGCCATTCGGGTTGCGTAACGCAGGGGCGACCTTCCAGCGGCTGATGCACATCACCTTGGGCCCGCAGCTCGGGAAGAATGTTGAAGCTTACATCGATGACATTGTGGTAAAGTCTCGGGAGGCCAGGACCTTGATACAAGACTTGGAGGAAACCTTCGCGAGCCTCAACGTAGTGAACCTACGGCTCAACCCAGAGAAGTGTGTGTTCGGAGTCCCCTCGGGCAAGCTGTTGGGTTTCCTCGTGTCCCACCGAGGCATCGAGGCTAACCCGGAGAAGGTCAAGGCGGTGGAAGACATGAGCCCGCCAAAGACCCTCAGAGAAATGCAGAAGCTCACGGGGCGTGTGACCGCGCTAGGGCGCTTCATCTCAAAGTTGGGGGAACAAGCACTGCCCTTCTTCCAGCTAATGAAGAAAAAGGGGCCCTTCGAGTGGACTGAAGAGGCCGACAAGGCGTTCCAGGATCTCAAGAGATACCTACCAGCCCACCGGTCATGGTGGCTCCGCGCCCTCAAGAGCCCCTGGTGCTTTACCACGCCGCCACTCCCTACTCCGCCAGCGCAGCCTTAGTGGCAGTCAGAGAGGAGCGCCGAACCAAAACCAGGGCAGCAGCCCGGGACAAGGCAGAACAGGGACAAGGAAGGCCTACAGAAACCGCCATCGCGGCTGAGGAGGATCAGCCGCCGCAGAGGGGCGCACCGGAGGCGGAAGAGGCCCCTCTTCCAGATGGCCAGCCTAAGGAGGCCTCATTGCCTCAAGAGGCGCCACGGTCTCCGAAGGGAGCCACTAGCACTGACGTACTCCACCTTGTTGAGCACCCAGTGTACTTCGTCAGCACGGTGCTGCGGGATGCAAGGGGACGGTACCCCATGCCTCAGAAACTCCTCCTTGCACTACTGATGGCCTCGCGCAAGCTGCGGCACTATTTTCAGGGTCACCCCATCAAGGTCGTCTCGTCATACCCCCTGGAGAGAGTACTCAGGAGCCCTAATTCAGCTGGAAGGGTCGCTGAGTGGAACATAGAACTGCAAGCGTTTCAGCTCGAATTCAACACGACCAGAGTCATCAAGGGAGCAGCGTTGGCGGATTTTGTGGCAGAATGGACGGAGGCGCCAGGCCTCAAGGCCGACGAGGATCGGTCCCTGTCCCCGGGAAGCGAGGCGCCAGAAGGCTGGGTCATGTACTTCAATGGGGCGTTCTCCAGGCATGGCACCGGGGCTGGAGCGGTGCTTATATCGCCCGCCCAGGACAAGCTCTATTACGCCGTGCAACTCTGTTTCCAGCAAGGTGAAAAGGTCTCCAACAACATAGCAGAGTATGAAGGTTTAATAGCGGGCTTGAAGGCCACGGCTGCCTTGGGGGTGAAACGCCTCACCATCAAGGGCGATTCGCAGCTCCTTGTCAATTTCTCCAATAAGGTGTACGAGCCGAAGGATGAGCACATGGAAGCCTACCTAGCGGAGGTCCGCAAGATGGAGAAGCAGTTCTGGGGGTTGGAGTTGCAGCATGTGCCCCGTGGCACCAATCAGGAGGCCGACGACATCGCCAAACGGGTGTCCAGGCGGTTACCTCAGGAGCCTGGCGTTTTCAAGGAGCGGCTCTTCAAGCCATCAGCCCTACTGTCATTATCGAACACGGCTCAGCCCCGGGAGGAACTCCCCCAGCCACCTGCCTCAGGGGCTCCGGCCTGTGGCCTGGCCTCAGGAGCGCGTCTGCTCCTGACGATGGAACCTCGGGAGGGATGTTGGATCGTGGAGCTCCGGAGTTACCTAACACAAGGGACCCTGCCGGAGAAGGAGGAGGAAGCGGAGCGAGTGGCATGCCAGGCCATGGCATACTGCATCAAGGATGGAGAGCTCTACCGGAAGCGGCCAAACGACGTATCCCTGCGCTACATCTCCAGGGAGCAAGGGAAGGAACTGCTGGAAGATATACACAGTGGAGATTGTGGACATCATTCATCATCATGGACCCTCGTCGGCAAGGCATTCCGCAGTGGGTTTTATTGGCCCATCGCGCTCAATGATGCCGTCCAACTAGTGAAAGCTTGTGAGGCCTGCCAGTTCCACGCCAAGCAGATCCATCAGCCAGCAGGAGGCTTGCAGACTATACCCCTTTCGTGGCCATTCGCGGTCTGGGGGCTGGATATCTTGGGCCCGTTTCCTCGGGCGCCTGGGGGCTACCGCTACCTCTACGTCGCCGTAGACAAGTTCACCAAGTGGGCTAAAGTAGAGGCTGTCCGCACCATTCCCGCGGGTTCCGCGGTCAAGTTCATCAAGGGCATCGTGAGCCGGTTCGGGGTGCCAAATCGCATCATCACGGACAACGGTTCACAGTTCACCAGTAACCTCTTCAAAACAAACTGTGCTAACCTTGGAACGCAGATATGCTAAGCTTCGGTGGCGCACCCCCGAAGCAACGGCCAGGCCGAGCGAGCCAACGCGGAGGTCCTGAGGGGCCTCAAGACCAGGACGTTCAAGAAGAAGCTGGAGGCCGGCGGCAGAGGTTGGTACGACGAGCTTCAGTCCGTGTTGTGGTCCATCCGCACAACCGCGACCAAGCCGACTGGGGAGATCCCGTTCTTCCTGGTCTACGGAGCCGAAGCGGTCCTCCCTCACGAGGTTAAACGTCGCTCCGCGCGGGTCTTGGCGTTTGACAAGGCACAACAGGACGCCATGTGGGGGATGTACCTCGTGCTGGGGGAGGAACGTCGCCGAGAAGCCGCGCTACGAGCGGCGAGGTACCAACAAGCACTGCGGCGATATCACTGCCGCAACATCCTCCCCAGAACTCTTGAGGTAGGAGACCTCGTGCTCAGGCGGGTTCTCTCTAGGGAGGGGCTGCACAAGCTCTCTCCCATGTGGGAGGGCCCGTTCAAAGTTGTTCATGTTTCCAGGCCCGGCTCCGCGCGCTTGGAGACTCAGGAGGGGGTGCCAGTCCAGAATGCATGGAACATCCAGCACCTTTGGAGGTTCTACCCTTAAAAAGGCCCGGAGCCTGTGAAGAAGGCGAATGCCTGTGAAGCTATCGCGTTTTGGAAAAGGCCCGGAGCCTGTGAAGAAGGCCAATGCCTGTGAAGCTATCGCGTTTTGGAAAAGGCCCAGAGCCTGTGAAGCTATCGCGTTTTGGAAAAGGCCCGGAGCCTGTGAAGAAGGCGAATGCCTGTGAAGCTATCGCGTTTTGGAAAAGGCCCGGAGCCTGTGAAGAAGGCCAATGCCTGTGAAGCTCGCCGCCCGTGACACTCTCACGTAATAATGAGTTGGGGCTGTACACGCCCTGGAGTCTCAGGAGCGCCGGCCTCAGGCCCTGGGGCTCCCTCCCACGCCCAGTGGAAGCACTTAGCTCCGCGCTGGTGAGAAGACGTCGAAGACTAGATTAGGTGCCGGACGCGGCTTTTCATTTGCTTTCCGCAGTTGGCTTGTTCCTTCTCGTTCGAATTTTTATTGAAGTTGTTGCCATTTTTGGCTTGTGGTTCTTCGACTTTTCGCTCTCCTACCTCGATTTCTCTTGTGCAAGGCGTCGCGAGGGGGGCAGCCGAGCGCCCTCGCGAGTGTTCCTACCCTGGTCATTCAAAGGGTTCGCGACCCGGGCCCATCACAGGAGCACCCCTCTAGTCCGTGCCCCACGGGCACCGCGACACAAACAAAGGGCCTGGGTCGCTCGCCCCCCACGGCCGGGGCCGAGAATTATCCACGCGCGGGCACGTAGCTGGAAGGTACAATAACGAAAGCAAAACGATGATTAACAGCAATAACCCAAACACGCCCCCGCGGGGCTCGATGCTACTGTCTTCGTTATGCAAGAAAAAGGAAAATAAAGCACAAATCTGGTGCGGCTCGCCTCACACCAGCCCACAGGGAAGGTCCGAGCTGCCTCCGGAGCTCAGGCGGACTCCCTCTCGCGCTTCACCAGAGCGCGATGGCGGGCGGACACGTTGCCACCTCCCAAGCAAATACGACGGCGTGGAGGCTGACCGCGGCCACCGCTAGAAGAGTCGCCGCCTGAAGAAGGGCCGGAGAAGCTTGAGGAACCCCGAGCGCCTCCAGCCGCGCGAGCGCTGCCCTCTCCATCATCGCCGGAGCTGGGTTCCCAGCCATGGTCGTCACCCTCGGGGCAACACCCTGCGCGGCAACCATCTTCCCCAAACACCCTCATGTAGAGGGTGGCATCACCGTCGAACTTGAAGTGTAGGGTGCACCGACGGCTCAGGTCAAGCACGCGGGCAAACGTCTGCCAACCGCGGGCCAGACACAGGCTCCCGGCCGCGGAGACCTCCAGTGAGACCCAAGAGGCCCGGCTGCAGCAGTCGTTGGCCTGGAGCCAGAGGCCGCACAGGGCGCCGGCCGGGAGCTTGCCAAGGAGGAAGCGAGGAAGTGGAAGCCGGGTGCTAGTCGGCTCCGCCGACCACACGACGAACTCCGGCAGCACTTCAGCAGCGCAAGAGCGCAGCCTAGGGGGACGCGAAACCAGAGCGCGCCCCCCGGCCGCAGCAATCCGCCCGTCGTTGTACTGAAGATCGCCTTCGCGGCCGCGGGGAGCCACCATGGTGGCCACGGGATGTTTGCGAGGGCGCCCTCGGCCGCGCTTGGGCGGGGAAGAGGCGGACTCAACCTGGTGAGCCTTCCCCTTCTCTACGGCCGAGAACCTCCTTGACGGGGCCATGAAGAAAGGGAGAAGCAAGGAGGGATGAACTGGAAGGGCGCGCGCCGATCCATACTTATAACCGGCGATGGCCAACCAATGGCCCCCACGATCGCAGGTAATTATGACCCGCTTTGCATGCAGGGACTTGTCCAATCCGTGCAGTTGCCGAGGCGCCATGGGGAAGTGGAGACGCCCACGTCCAATCAACCGCCACGCGGCGCCCAAGGCCGCAGGCTGTTAGGACCCGCGGCGCCTCGCTCTTGCCCTTCCGCCTCCCTGCACGGCCAAGTCCAGGCGCGCCTTGGGCCCGGGGGCTACTGTCGGCATTCTGGGAACGGGGGTCCCCAGACTTGCCTGCCTGCGGCCTGCGGCATGCCTCAAAAGGGGGCCCAGCGTGGCCCATCTTCACCAACACAAACCCAAGACCCTCGCAAGGGGCCAAGCCTCGCGGGGCGGATGACGCGGAGCTTCCTCAGGCGCGGCCTCGTCAGGCTGGCTCACGAGGAGGCGGAGAGATCAAGGCAGGGTACCTCACGAGGTGCCAGTGACGCAAGCCATGACGACCGGGGGCGCCAGGCGGGTGCCAGCCCACGCAGCGTCCTCCCTTCCTCTTTGGTGCAAAGGGGGAAAGCGCAGCCGCGGAGTACCGATGCATCAGGCAAAGGTTGCCATTTCGGTGCGACGAGACCAAGACCAGGAGGACTACGAGACGGAGGTCACCGTGGAGCCCAAGACGGCGTCATCACCAGAGCTTTGCGCAGGCGAAGACTAGTTTTGTCAGGATAGTTGATACTAGCTATCCCCCTTCAAATTAGCCCGCCGTTGTTGGCTCCCTTCCCGCTCGATATTTGGGAAGAGGACTACGGCCCCTATAAATAGGATCAGCCACCCGCTAGACAGAGGGGGGAGGACAGACGGAGAAAGAGAGAGAAAGGTGACTGAGCTCCTCCCAGCAGTTCATCGCCCCAGCCAAGAACAGACCCTCGTGAGGCTGTCCTTCCTTGTATTGTTCATCATCATCAGCCCAAGAGGCAATCCACCACACCTCACACTGGAGTAGGGTATTACACCACAACGGTGGCCCGAACCAGTATAAACCCTGCGTCTCTTGTGTTGTTTTAGCCATAGTTTAGATCCTAGCAAGGCGGAGGGGTGCAGGTAGGTAGGAGGCGAAATCTCCGTGCGCACCCCAGTGTTCGAACCCCAAGGGTCTGCCGGAACCCGAAATCCGACAAGCATAACTTCTGCCAGAGAAGGCAGGTGAGGCAGATTCTCACCCCTAGTTGCACTGGCTTCCCCCTACTCCGGGGCAGCAGGGTTGCTGCGGGTGTTGACCATCTTAGGAAAAACAAGACAATGGTTTAGACAAGGATGGCACAATCTTGGCAAGGAAGTGCAGAATGTAATGGATAACATGGAATGCTGAGAAGTTCATTGCACGACATGGTAATATAGAAACTGCCACATATATACCATTTTTAGTACAAGCCCAGGCTAGAGTACAACTACAGTGAAAGACATTACATCTCATCGGAGGCATTCCAAGCTCCTATACATGATTTTTCTACACCTCCGGAGCGTGATACACACCAAGTCGTATCCCACGGTCACGCGGGACTGTGGAGAATACAACTATTACAGTACTAGTGAAACTACTACTAGCTCAGAAGGCTCCGTAGTAATCCTCATAAAAGTCACCACCAAAACCTGGAAGCGGAACATGATCATCTGGGAACAGACGGTCCTGTGGAGCTTGCAGACCATAGGTACTCGGATGTGGCCTTGGTCCCACAGACCGTGGCAGACGGGGACCATGAGGAGGGGTGATGCCTCCTACATCACGCCACTCCATACAATCTGGCAATCCAGACCGCACAGGGTACAGGTCCCTCATGTCCATGTATCCTGCCTGCACAGCAGGTGCAAACCGAGTCAAAGTGGCCTAGTGATCAGGTCGAGTGTTGAAAAGCTCCATATGCAAGGCCCGATTTTCATGGTCCTTATCCTCGAGCATCTCGGCAGTGGTGCGGAGTAGTGACTCCTCATGTGTAGAGTCATAGTACAAAGCCTGATAGTACCCTTGTGCTCCAGGGAGTGAGGCTGGCATGGAGCGGAAATCGGTGTTGTGAAGCAAGGCAATCCTGGCTCGAATGATAGTCATCATTGAGTAAGCTGCATCCTGCACAGACATCTCAATAGTAACCCCAAGCCCATAAGAGCAGTGGAGGGGTTCAGCGGCTCCAGGATAAGAGGGATATATCCTGACGGTACAAAGGTACTGGCTCTGGTTGAAGTCTCAGAACTGCTCCTCGACGGTATATTCCGGATACCATCGATAGCCTTTCTCGACCATCACTCGAACCAACTTGGCTGTGTGACCGGGTACATTGAGGCACCAGGTCAGATGAACCACTTGGTTCTGGGAACGGGTGGCCATCTGAAAGCACAGAATAATGCAAAGGCATTAGAATTTCCTAGGAGAAATCGGACAGCATAACAGCTATAAATGCTCAGAAAAAGATTTGAGACATTCACAACAGTTTGCAAAACCACTCAACAACATCATATCAAGGTTCTGGTTCAACTGACAACATACTAAAAGTAGTAGAAACTGTACTGAGGCTTGTAACAACAATCCTATAAGCTACTACGGATTAGTAACACGTGAACCTGATAGAGAGAAGAGAGCCTAGTCCTTAACCCACGTAGAATGAGAAGAGAATGACTCAGATCAGAGGGCATAAGGTAAAGGAGTAAAAGAGCCTTACGTTCCCTTCCACAATCAATTCCCCTACATATAACTAAAGCATTTCTAGACTCGACATCGAGCAGTTTGGCTCAACGAACATACAGGAAGTCCGGCTCTGATGCCAACGTTGTCAGGACCCTGATTCCAAGTCACATCGATCTAGCCGGTAACACCTCATATCACTTTGCGGCCTCATGCACGGTATCCCCACGGGTGTCGCCTTACCATGGCCCGGGACCGTTTGCGCCTTTTGGCTCACGTATATGATAGTGTCGCTAGCATCCATATGACAGAGAACCCGGGCCGACATGGCTAGTCGTGGACCCAAAGCGGCACAGACCTATGGGGACAGGCATACATGAATCACATCGAGCATGTCGGTCAACAGCGTGTGAATCCAGGCTGTAGCACTGGGCTAACAGGACTCCGGGGAACCCGGGCTGTAGCAGGCTAGGTAGGACTCCGGATGTCACCTCGTGACATTTCCCCGAAGGGACAGACATAGGAACGAAGTGAAACACATGCCGGCCAGTCAAGTGTCCTGAGCAGTAGTGCTGGGCTAGTAGGACTCCGGTGAACCGGGCCGTAGCGGACTACTATGGCTCAAGGAGCACTAGACTACATTTTCCCATAAGAGAGGCTGCCAAGGATAAACAACTAGATTGTCGGATCCCACACATACCAAGCATTTCAATCATACACACAATATGCTCGATATGTGTAAATACAACATGGCATCACAACAAAACTCTACAACTCAAGTACTTTATTTAAAGGCTCCGGAGAGCCATACATAACATGTTCATATAGGTAGGGGTCACAAGACCCGACACTCAAGTCATACAAGCATACAAGCACATGCGGAAGCAAATAAGTCTGAGTACAGACACTAGAAAGAAAGAAGGCTTGTCGAAGCCTGTCTATCTACATAGGGCCCTCCATGGCCAGAATCACCACCTGGGTGGCAAGTTACTCATCGACGTCGAGGTCTACGTAAAACCATCGGAGGGGGCGGTGTTGTTGTCTGAAAATAGTAATTAAAGCAACATGAGTACAAAGGTACTCAGCAAGTCTTACAACAGATCCTACTATACATGCTCATTCTCAAGAAGGTGGTGGAGTTATTGCAGCAAGCCACCTTTGACTCTTGGCTAAGCTATCCTACGAGACACCACTGTAAAATAGTTTTCACACACGAGTCCACTAATCACCAACACAATACTCCACTGGGGATCCTCCCTCGTCATCCTACTAGAGGGCCATCCTTGGTACTCACACTTATCTTGAGTCTTTTAGTAGTAACCATTAACTTGTCTATGAACTGTATAGGAAACCAATTAGTCCTTTACCGCGGACGCGGCTACTCGAATAGATGATGTTAACCCTGCAGGGGTGTACTTCTTCATACACGCTCTCACCACTTATCGTCATTACACGACATGTACTCGGCAACCTTCAAGCGGAAGCCCAACGAGGGTGTCGGCCACGGCCTACCTAAACACACAAGTCTCTAGTCCAGGTTTATCGCCTATCCAGGTTCCATCCGCAGGGAGTCTGGCCGAGGTTTCCACATACGGCCCCGAACTATGTGTACAGGGTCCCGAGATGCCAAACGGGCGCCCGGCATACCCGACCATGGTGTATCTACCGCATCATAGCCCACCCCTAGGGTCAGCGCTATGCACGGCCGCCAACACATAACCTACAAACACCAAAAACTAGTTGCAACCATTTTTGTCAAAGGTTTTAACCCAAAACAAAAAGGGTGGACTTTTAGAAGGGCATTTCAGGTTCGTTGAAAAAGTTTTTTTAGTAAACCCTAGTTCCAGGGAGGTGCTGGGGGTTCTGTCATCCCCATTTCAGTTTTCTGGGAAATTAAACATGATGCAACACTCTAATGCATGAACTAGCTAGGGTGTGACATTGACAAATGAAATGGTTTGGTACAATGGAGTGATCATATTTTATCTAAATATTTATTTGTGGTTAACTTTTAGGTCTATCATGTCATGTTGTGTTTGTGTAGTTAAATGCATAAGATAGTTTTTTATGTGTGTTGATGTCATTGCTTTTGTTATATATTTAGGTGTGATGTGTAGTGGGTACTACTAGTGGTCAGTACCATAGTTCATATTAGAATGTTAGTATTGTTGGCAAGCCTTGATTATCCATCATCAACTAAACCCTGTCAATTCATCGAGTCCTCTACTTACCTTCCAGTCATGTTATCTCCTTTTGGAATCTCCATCTTGATCAGTATCTTGCTATCCACCCACTCTTAATTTGTTTTGGATGTTATTTGGATTTTCTATTGCTTTTGTATTTATTGTTTGTCCTTTTCTATCGTTACGACGAGTAGGGAGTGACGACGATGTTGGACATGGACAGAAACAGGTTACCGAAGAAAGACCCAACAACGAAGGCATGCCTCTTTCTTTGATCATACTTATCCTATGGTTTAGAAAATTGCATTGAGTTTTATTGTTACTATGTGCATGCTATTTTAATTCTCGTAGCTAGCGTGTCGATTGACACATTACCTTGATCCGCTTGGCGCCTATTTACTTGACACCTTGTAACATCCCAAAATTCTAAATTTTGGAATGTTATATTAAATAAATAATTGTCATTGTTTTGTTTGATTTTTGTATGATTGATTGTGTGAAACTGAGTGGAAATTGAAACTTTTTGAAATTTGAATGAGAGGGAATAAAAGGACTTTCCCAAAACTTTCATCTTACATTTTGATATCCAAAAATTCAAATTCATTTCATCACAAGACCCTAGAGTGAAGATAATATGACTTCTTCCATTTAAAGAAATGAAACAGGTTTGAAAATGATTTGAATTCCATTTGAAATATTTCAAATTTAGAAACTTTAAGCAACTCAATGAGTTCACAAAATGACTTCTTCATATTTGAAGCAAGAGAGTTGGAAGTTTCAAAGGAATAATTTGAAGTCATCTTGAAGTTATTTGAATTTCCAAATTTCAAATCCTTTTCGGAATTATTTAGTTTTAATTCAAATTATTTTTCTCCTAAAAATAAATAAATGGAAATAAGGGTAAAATGATTCCCTTCAATGGAAAATTAGGAGAAAATAAATTTGAAATCATTTTGCTATTTTAAAAATGATTTTTATTAATTTTGAATGCAACAGTAGCACTGTTTGACTTTTATGAATTTTTATGGAATTTAGTTGAACTTGAAAAATAGTTCATCTTAGTGCTGCTATTTTTCTGAACATTTTGGTATATAATATGCCTATGTAAAATGTTTACTTATTTTCCTATTGAAGTTTTTTTTCTGTAAAAAAACAAAAAAACACGCACGCACGCGCTGGCCAGCCGGCCCAGCAGCCACCCAGCCGCGCGCCCACTGGCCTACTGGCCAGCTGGCCCAGTGCCCGACCGGCCAGGCCGTCCCAGGCCGGCGAATGCCTCAACTCCCAGCACCCGAAGGCTTCGCCCTCGCTCGCCCGCTCCTCGTCTCCCTCTCTGTCCCGCTGACCCGTGGGCCCCGCGCCCATCGTCCACAACCTCCCGTTCATCCCGCTCGGGATAGAACACGAGCTCACCGCCCGGAACAGCTGCCCGCCTTGCGCTCGGATAAGGCTTATCCCTAGCTCCCGAGACCCCTCTCCGCGCCTATAAAAGCCTCGGAGCCCCCTCTCTCCATTTTTCCACTTCGTTTCGCCTCACACCACCCGTAGCCGATGCCCTCGTGCTTTGGATCTCACCGGAGCCGGAGCTTCCTTGCCGCAGTAAAACGCCGCCAGTAAACTGCCCCGACCCTGTTCTTCACCAAAATATTGCCTGGGTCGATGAGCATCCGTTTGACATTTTCTTTGCCCTTAGGAACCACCGGAGACGACGCCCTGACATGTCACGTCCTCACCGGAGCGCCGAACGCCGCCGCCTCCCTCTGCTCGTCGCCGGCCACCCCGCCGCCCGGCAACCCCACCAGCGGATCGCGCACGCCGTGCCGGACCCTGCCGCCTCCTTCCCCGTCGTCGAGGAGCGCCGGAGTCGCCGCCCCATCACCGGCCAATGCCAGCGCTACCGCCCCTGTACGTCGTCATCGCCTCACGACCGCTCGCTCCCTCCGTTCATTTTTTTAGATTGGTTAAACCGCGTGTTTCTTAAACCGCAGGTTTTGTTAAAAAAACTGATCGTTTTTTTAGTTAGCCGCCACCGCCGTTTTGCTTAGATAGCGGTCGTTCGTCGTATAAGCTTCTGCAGCAAACACCTTTTGGCCAGTAGGAATCTACCACGTGGCCAGGACTTGTTTGTGATAACTTTCTTCATCGTTCAGTCCCTGGAATTAGCAGATTAGCCCCTAAACTTAGAATAGCCACAACTTTTGAACCGTAAGTCCAAATTCGACGAAACCAGCGGCAAAATGTTCGTATCGAATAGCTCTATCCAGAGAACCTACTTTGAAAACTTTGGCCAATTTCAAATTTGAATTTATTCAGGTTTGAATTCAAACTTCAACTGGCCATATCTCCTCAACCGTAGCTCCGATTGATGTGATTCTTTTTGCACCGTGTCACCGTTGCCAAACCCTATCGCTTGGACCTATATCACAATAGTTTTCACACATTAGGATCTGTCCATAGTAGTTTTACTCGTATGCCTAGTATGCAATGTGGTCCACGTCACAAGTTTTGGCACCCATGCCCTATGTTGTTTTGTACTTAGTATTTTCTTTTGATAGTTAGGTTTGTTGTGTGTTCATTTGGATTTTCCGAGTCTTTTCATGTTGCATGTTATTTGGTTCTCTGAAATGATTTCTTATGTGAGTGCAATGTTTGACTTTATAGATTTTCATCGGAGAGTGACGAATAGTTCTATTAAGTAAATTTCTGAGAGCGATATAATCTTCATCAACTATTACTAGGCAAGTTCACATTTGACCATTCTTCCATTTACCTATATTTTTATTATCCACTTAGTCCTTTGAGGTAGGATTGCATGGAAGGATTTATTGTTGCCAGATAGCTATGCTGTTATCTAGTAGTTCATTTGAGGTAGGCCTGACCTATACAACCTTGTCACCAATGTGTAAGTTTTTTTTGCCTCGCCAAATGTAGACATGGTTTGGGAAGCGAACATGGTGAGATATGAGTGACAAAGTAGTAATCAGGACCAAGACTTGTAAATGAACTACTTGGGCGGTATTTGGATTGAATGGTGGTGAAGTACAGTAGGAGCATGCATGGTTAATCCATGGTGGTGCACCACTAGTTGTCGGCCGCCCAGGCTCAAAGAGATCAATCGTATTCTCATGTCTAGAAGCTTACGTGTGCAGCCACAAGCCAATATGGGCTCTGGCTTAGTTGAGTAGTTAGTGTGACCCCTTCCGGGATGGGCTAGCAGAGGTAGAATGATGTAGGTGTACCGGCCTATCCGTGGGTTAAGGGGGAACATTTTTGAAAGACTATGTCTCGGTCATCCTGTTCTCAAACGCTAGGCAGTGCGAGAACTTCAAGGGAGGCGATCGGGTCTTGTGGGGAAAAGTGCGCAAACCTCTGTAGAGTGTTAAAACCTAATCGATTAGCCGTGTCCCCAGTCACGGACAACTTGAGCATCTAGTAGTGGAAATGCTGCGAGATCTCATCACTCTTAATTAAACAGTTGGGTTTTAAATTAAACTTTGGGAATGGTTTGAGTTGGGTTTACAAACTCATCCTATGTTGTAAAGTAGTGGTAGAATAATATCTTTTATTCTAGGGAAAACTAGCTTTGTGCAAAAAACTAAACTTAGAGCTTTCCACCAGCCAAATTGCATGTACAAATAGGTTCATTATTCTTATGATGTGACTTGCCAGTACATTCAATGTACTGACCTATATGGCTGCAACGTCTCATGTTGCAGGAATTTCTACGACGAGTAAGGGTTACATTGTAGGGTTACGGTATACACTCAACTTGCCGTTGGTGTTGATGGGACTCCACACCCTTATGTTTATTTCCACTGAGACTTATGAGGTATATATATCAGTTTTATGTTATTTATACATGTGATTGCACATTGATATATACATTGATGTACTGTGTGTGCCAACATACCGATCCAGGGATGGCACGGATACACAGAGGCTTGATCGTTTGAGGTTGGGTCGCTACAGAGATGGTATCAGAGCCAGGTTGACTATAGGACGTGACCCTAGAAATTGGAAAGCCCTTAGGAAAGGATTTATCTTAAACTTTATTTTCAAAAAGGTCCTTTACCTCTCTTCTTTTTTGAGCTTTATCAAATTGTTCCTCTTACCTAAAATAGTTAGACAATACCACGTTCCCTTTGGACCACACGGAGGAAGAACTGATGAAACCACTCCGAGAAGGACAAGATATCAGACTTCACCATACACTAGAAGAGTTGAAGCTACAATAGTCGAAGCCTCCGAAGAATTGAAGAATTTGAAGACACTGAAGAATTCCAAGATTTATATGACCTTTAGAAGGCCGAACCCCTGTTGTATACTCACGTTAGACGCGATGTTTGTGAGCTGTCATTGTTTGATGTTTTTCCCGATAGCCACAAATAAAACTTATTTTCAAAATAATATTGTGTGTATTGTGTGTATCTCTCTATCCATCTTATCTCATCCCAAAACCCTTGGACCCAGTAGATGATGAATGAAGATGGACTTGTATTCTCTGGACCGATCACTCAGTTAGAGGCAGAGCTATGGATTCAAAACATGGAGAATCACTTCAGGAGCAATTTGGTTGCAAGGAAGTATGAGGTTCAATACGCTCTTCAGTACTTTACAAAAAGTGCTGCAACCTGGTGGAAAATGCATCAGGCCATACAACGATGTAACAAAGCAAAAACTTGGGAGGAATTCAAGATGACTCTACTAAGGTCTCGTCTTATTCAGAAGCCATATGGCAATAAAATGAAGAAACCTTGTGCATGCAAGATTTGTGGTGAGATAGGACATACCCATGAAGAACACAAGGATGGATGCCCTCATTGTGAAGGAAATCACCAAGCTGAAGAATGCCCAACTAGGCAGGTTATTTGTTTCTTGTGTGAAGGAACTACGCACTACCCTGCCCAGTGTCATATTTACCCCAAGGTACAAGAAATTACCAAGCAGTAGAAGGGAGCAATGAAAGAAGCCCTCAGGGAAAGTTTGAAGGAACATGTGATGAAGGAAGATGTTGAAGACCCTGATGGAGAAATCCTAAACAGATTTTACTCCAATGCTTGCTATTCATGTGGAGAAGAAGGACATTTTTCACTGTATTGCACGAAGAAAAGCCAAGAGTATCTGGGAGACTTCTCGACAGAAGAAGTGGAGTTTGATCCACATGAGATAGAAGAATTGATCGGAATGAAGAAGTCGAGGAAGAGAAAGAGCATGTATCCCCAGAACAACCCAATTTCTGCAGAAAAGTACCTGAGTCAAATCACTTGTTATAGGTGAAAGGATTTAGGTCATTACGCTAGCAAATGCCTAGCAAGGAAGCCAAGAACCCAAGGAGCCAAGATAACCACCAGGAAGCCCCTGGATTTGTCTAAAGTCATTTGTTTATGCTGCAAAGGAGTAGGACATTTTGCCGGAGAATGTTCAGACCCGAGGAGAGCTTGAGCAGAGTAGTTGAGATCTTGATATTGGAATAAAGCATGTAATAAAGTTGGAATGCACTTTTATTTTCGTTGGGGATGTTGAGTTGAGTTGTGAAATGGAAATTGTAATAGCTCATGAAGTAATAAAAGTTGAGGTGTTTGGAATCTCATATGAAATGTTATGAGTGGTTTGTTGATTGTGAGTACCTCTCTCGCTATCTCACCCAGAATAAAACCTTGAACCCATGGACAAACTGACCCCAAACTTTTCCCAGAAAAACAACCACATTTCACCCAAGGAAATACATACAGTATCCTGAGTACCCCTTCTATCTTATGCCTGCAGATGACAACCTTTTACGAGTCTTTTCTGAAGGGCCCAGAAACGATCCTGACCCTGACCAGTGATCAGGATTACCCGAAGATCCTGAAGGACATCATGAAGAATATTCATCTTGAAGGAGATGCAGTTGAGGGAGTCTGGGATTAGGGGGTCTCCGGACAGCCGGACTATCTCCATTGGCTGGACTGTTAGACTATGAAGATACAAGATTGAAGACTTCGTCTCGTGTCCGGATGGGACTCTACTTGGCATGGAAGGCAAGCTAGGCAATACGAATATGGATATCTCCTCCTTTGTAACCGACCTTGTGTAACCCTAACCCTCTCCGGTGTCTATATAAACCGAAGGGTTTTAGTCCGTAGGACAACAACCATAACATACAATCATACCATAGGCTAGCTTCTAGGGTTTAGCCTCTCTGATCTCGTGGTAGATCTACTCTCGTACTACCCATATCATCAATATTAATCAAGCAGGACGTAGGGTTTTACCTCCATCAAGAGGGCCCGAACTTGGGTAAAACATCGTGTCCCCTGCCTCCTGTTACCATCCGGCCTAGACGCACAGTTCGGGACCCCCTACCCGAGATCCGCCGGTTTTGACACCGACATTGGTGCTTTCATTGAGAGTTCCTCTGTGTCGTCGCCGTTAGGCTTGATGGCTCCTACAATCATCGATAGCGATGCGGTCCAGGGTGAGACTTTCCTCCCCGGACAGATCTTCATATTCGGCGGCTTTGCATTGCGGGCTAATTCGCTTGGCCATCTGGAGCAGATTGAAAGCTACGCCCCTGGCCATTAGGTTAGATTTGGAAGTTTGAACTACACGACCGACATCCACAGAGACTTGATCTTCGACGGATTCGAGCCACAGTCGGGCGCGCCGCAATGTCACGATGGTTATGACCTAGCTCTGTCGCCGAATAGTACCCCAGAGGCTGCACCCACGTCAGCTCTGACCCTTAGCTCCGAGCCAACTGCGCCAGTCGAGGACGGATGGTTAGACACCGCCTCAGGGGCTGCGGTCTCAACGGCGATCGAGCCGAACACCAGCCTAACCCTCTGCGCAGCCCGTGACTCCAAGGTGTCGGACTCTTTTCTGGACTCCGAACCATCTGCGCCCCTGCCAATCGAATCTGATTGGGCGCCGATCATGGAATTCACCGCCGCGGATATCTTTCAGCACTCGCCCTTCGATGACGTTCTGAATTCACTAAGGTCTCTCTCTTTGTCAGGAGAGCCCTAGCCGGATTATGGCCAACAGGAATGGGATGCGGACATCGAAGAAATTCGACGCCCACCCACCACCCACTTAATAGCCACTGTCGACGACTCAACTGACATGCTCGACTTCGACTCCGAAGACATCGAAAGTATGGACGATGATGCGGGAGGCGAAGAGGAACCACCGCCCACAGAGCGCTGGATGGCCACCTCATCATATGACGTATACATGGTGGACACACCAAAAGAAGACGACGACGAGGAACGGAAGGACGCACCGAAGGCTTGTTCCCCCGAGAAGCAGTCAAAGTGGCGGCGCGCCGCCCAAAATCCCGCATCGGCAGAAATAACGACCATACAGACCCAGCGTTGGAGCAGGGCGAAACACTGCCGGACCACGGCAATATGGAGAAAATCAAACCGAACAAACCAATTCTATCAAAGATAATAGTCCGGACGGCATAACGCCGGACAGGCACCCGGACCAGCAGAATGCCCATCAAAGGCTCGTTGCCACCGCGAGGAGTCTAAAAAAGCAGAAGCAAAGGCTCAAGGCTGCGCAGGACACACTCCAAATCAGAGGGAGCAAAGTACTCAACACAGCAGCAAAGTACGGCGGCAATCGCCCCACCAAGAGCTACCCAAAGCGGAAGTTGCTACCTGAATTCGATGAGGAGGCCTCAGACCCCCCACAACCAAAAATAAAAATGGCCACCTGACCTGATAGACGACCTCACGGCCAACATAGAGCGGCAAACAATGCCACCCACAAGCCAATACGCGATCCACGCGAGGGCTCGCACCAAAAGGACGGCGCAACCAGATCCATCTATGGACCACGCAAGCACGCCCCAGCATATGATGTAACACAACAAACATCTGAACAACGCGGTACACCCAGATACAGGGGTGCCGCACACCCCCTATGTTTCACCGACGAGGTGCTAGACCATGAATTTCCAGAGGGATTCAAACCCGTAAACATAGAGGCATACGACGGAGCAACATACCCTGGGGTCTAGATTGAGGACTATATTCTTCATATCCATATGGCTCGAGGAGATGATCTCCACGCCATCAAGTACTTACCCCTCAAGCTAAAAGGGCCAGCTCATCACTGGCTTAAAAGCCTCCCCGAAAACTCCATTGGAAGCTGGGAAGAGCTCGAAGACGCTTTTCGGGCAAATTTTCAAGGGACTTATGTCCGACCTCCAGACGCGGACAATTTGAGTCATATAACTCAATAGCCCGGAGAGTCAGCCCGAAAACTTTGGAACATGTTTCTTACTAAAAAGAACCAAATTGTCGACTGTCCGGTTGCCGAAGCCTTGGCAGCTTTTAAGCATAGCGTCTGTGATGAATGGCTTGCCAGACACCTCGGCCAAGAAAAGCCGAGAACAATGGCAGCATCAACAAGCCTCATGACCCGCTTTTGCGCGTGTGAGGACAGCTGGCTATCCAGATGCAGCACCAGCGACCCTAGTACATCTGAAGTTAGAGATGGAAACGGGAAATCATGGCGCAACAGCAATAACAAACGCCGGAATAAAGAAGACAGCACGAAGAGCACGACAGTAAACGCCGGATTCAAAAGCTCTCGGCGAGGTCAGCAAAAGCCGCCCTCTAAAGGTGCCAGAGACGAACTGTCCAGCCTAAACAAAATTCTGGACCAAATATGTCAGATCCATAGCACCCTTGGTAAACCCCCTAATCATACCCATAGAGAATGTTGGGTCTTCAAGCAGTCCGGCAAGCTCAACGCCGTACACAAGGGGGAGGATACACCAAGCGAAGACGGGAATGAGCCTCTCAAGCAAGACACTGGGGAACAAAAGAAATTTCCACCATAAGTCAAAATAGTAAACATGTTACACGTGACCAAGGGAAGAAACAAAATGGCACTCACAGAAAAATATGCCCAAGGGCCTATCACCGCGGAGTCCTGCCACTGGTCGTCTCAACTGATCACTTTCGACCATCGAGATTACTCAGCAAGTATCCAGCGTGCAGGATTGGCTACCCTGGTATTAGACCCAATAATTGACGGATACCACTTCACACAAGTCCTGATGGACGATGGCAGCAATCTAAACCTGATATACCAGGATACAATCCGCGAAATGGGGATAGACCCAACAAAAATTTGCCAAAGCAATACTACCTTTAAAGGAGTAACACCAGGCCCAGGGGCTCATTGCACGGGATCCCTACTTCTAAAGGTTATATGCGGCTTCCCCGATAACTTCCGTAGCGAACATTTAACCTTCCACATCGCTCCGTTCCAAAGTGGCTATCAAGCCCTACTCAGACGCGAAGCTTTCGTTCGCTTTAATGCAATACCACACTACGCTTCCCTCACACTCAAGATGCCCGGCCCACGTGGCATCATTACAGTGAACGAAAGTATTAAATGATCTTTGCGCGCCGAAGAGAGTGCGGCTGCCTTGGCAGCCACACACCAAAGACAGCCTGACCAACTAAAGCATTTAACAGGTCGTCAAGACCTCGGACACGGTTAGACGAGTCCGGTGCAGCTATATGTAATTCATACCGGATCAATGGTCACACCCCTATTACTAATACAAGGGGCTTAATGCGCGCAGACAAGTGGCAATTTTTACTCATCTTGAATTATATATGGTTTCTTTAAAAACTATCTTTTTGCATGACAACTTTTTCACCTAAGCTCCTCTATTTTACAGATGATCATCGGGCTACACCCGTCCAGGATACGGCACAATGGAGACAAAGGCGCAGACGTGCAGCAGGGACCCGCTCCAAGGATTCTTTTTAGATTAAGACACTGCATAAACCTTTTTTACTGTCTCTTGTTGATACACATCCACCGAATTCTCAGCACAGTTGAGAAGGATGCCGATGTCTTGGCATGTGACCACGTTAGAATAATGCACGTACCTGGACACAAGGGGCTTCTTACAAAGGGCACTATTTAGGCCCGATTTATACCATAAAGACCGAATACCTTAGGGAGTGTTCGGCGTCGCGAGTTTTGCCTTATATGCATCAGCTCCGAATCATTGTCTTTGGTCAAATGTTGGGTTTGCCCGGCTCCTGTGTTTTGGTGCCTTATGTTCCGCTTTATCGGCTAAGGTAGCACTCGGAGAACTACTGTGATTGTGCCCTGGTTCATCCGGACGAGCACCTCAGTAGAGAAAGCCGAAAACTGACTGTCATGATATAGCGTGAGACTGGTCAACCACTCGATGACCTATCGGAATGTTAGAATTCCTCCGCCTTAACGAAGGGCCGTTTTCCGGCCAAGCATGTACGCACGCCGCGATCGGGAGAGTGCGGAGCCACCAGGGGCTATCTAGTAGCCCCACTGTCAAACTCCTATGGCTAAGTGAAAGTGTTAAAGCATTATAGTCCGGTTGCCTCGTTCGCTACGCTATCACCTCCTTAATAGGACCAAGACGTTGGGTTAAGAGTGAACACGCGTTTTTCGCGAGCACCTCCGCATTATATGCGTGGGGGTTGAAGCTGACGGCTGCAATCTTTCAGGTTATACACATGTGTACATAAACGACCGCAGAGGAGGCATCATACTACTTTCAGGCAAAAGTATAAACATGGCCTTATAAAACTTCATAAAAGCATTGTTTTTACAATGAGAATACATATCACTCAAACATAATATTCTTCGAGCACTGGGCCTCTATCAAACAAGCACCCTCGAGAACCTCCTCGAAATAGTGCTCGGCGGCCACTCGGCCTATGGCCGAACCCTGCGCCGCAACAATGGTAGCGTCCATCTCTGCCCAGTATGTTTTAACACGGGCAAGGGCCATCCGCGAGCCTTCTATGCACGCCGACCTCTTCATCGCATTAATGCGCGGCACTGCACCAAGGAACTGCTGCACTAAGCTGAAATAGCTGTTCGGCTTTGGCTTTTCCGGCCATAGCTGATCCACAATAGACCTCATGGCGAGTCCGGACAACCTATTCAGTTCAGCCCATTCGGCTAGCTGGTCAGTCAATGAAAGCGGATGCTCTGGAACATTGAATTGCGACCAGAACAGCTTGTCCACTTCACGATCTGTCTGACCTTGGAAGTACTTGGCAGCATTGGCAGCACTCGCCGCCAAATCCATATACGCATCTGCCGAACTCCACAGCCGATCCAGAGGGGCATACCGTGGATCTCCGAACTTTCTCCGTAACATGAAGGGTTTCCCAGCCGCAATATCCCTGGCTTCCCAGAGCTCCTCCTTCTTCGCTCTCATAGCAGAACGGGTGTCTTTGTCCGCCATCGTGGCCTTCTCAAGGTCCGTTGCCTTCGCTCGGTTTTCTTTTTCAAGGACCCGGCAACGGTCGGTAGTGTCTTTTAATTCTACGGCCATCTTGGCCACCTTCCCTTGGCTCTCGCAATGTGCGGCCTTCTCGGCTTTCAACTCTTCGGCCACCTTCAAAGCAGCCGCATTACTAATCCTCGCTTGTTCCTTGGCTCGAGCAAGTTCTGCCCGCAAGGTTTCCACGGTGGCAGCTCCTTCTGCAGTCACAACATATTAAAGATACTGGCATTATGCTGCTCTTACTATGTGGCGTTCACCAGATAATAACACTTACCCTGTGCCTCATCAAGCCTCTTGTTAACAAGCTCGATGTCAGCGTCTGCCGCATCCTGTTGCCGTTTTAATTTGGCAAACTCACTAGTCCGGCTAGCCACCAGAGCTTCCACCACCTGCACATAGGGGCAGTCTGGTTATTACCTGGGAATATGATCCTCTGTTCGCCGCCGTTCTCGACGACAACCAGAGTCTCAAGGGCACACCTAACATGTGCAGTACTATCACATATTATCTCACCTCAAAGCCTGTCAGTAGACTCATAAAGGCTTCATGTAATCCGCTTTCGGCGGACGAAATTCTGTCCATCACTGTAACCATCAGCGTACAGTGTTCTTCTGAGATGGCCGCTCTCCCAACCAACTCCCTCAGAACGTCCGACCGCATACTAGACGGTGTCGAACTCTTTCGTCTGCTCTCTTCAGGAGTTGGACGCTGGGGACTTCGGGGGTCCATGGGATTATCTTCTGGCCTCACTGGATCCGGAGAGGCCCTCCGTGACGACACTTCGGGGTTGCCCGCTTCTTGAGCGGAGGAGTCCGGGGGAGGCGTTTCGCTCTCCATCATCTCTGGAAGAACATCCCCCGAAGACGAGCTCAGCTGAGAGGGGCTAAGGCCCGAACTGCAAGATATATGTGGTGGTTATTTTCTCAGAAGAAAGATAGCATACCTTTACTATTAAAGTATTTTGGATCACTTACGACTCGTTGGAGGGCTGATCCCCCCGCGGACTTTGTGCGGCTGAAGCACCCCCCAAGGCAGGACCCTCTATGGGGGACTTCTTCTCCCGTTTGGAGGCTTCGGCTTCCGGATCCTCGGAAGCTGTCCTTTTCCTCCCCCGGTTATCCTCCTTCATGGAGATGCTCATTCCCTCGGTTGGAACTGGCAGCGACGGGGGCCCGCATCCGCCTGTATTATCCTCCCCCCCCCCCGTATCTTCCTTCGAGGGCTCCGGGCAAGGTGTGACCTCGAGCATCTTTTCCAATACCGGATTTTCCAAACCCTCAGGGAGGGGGGCCAAACACCGAATCATCTTTGCCTTTGTTAGCCAATCCTGGTCAAAAAGCGAACTCTCAGAAATAACTTCGTGACGAATAAAAGACGGTGTGTTTGGCCAGAGGATTTCTTACTTGTTCGGCAGCGCGGTTACTGCTCAGGCCCACGTCCTCGGTAATATCCGGACACTCTACTTGAGGTCCGAGGAATGACTTGTACATCTCCTCGTGCGTTAGGCCAAGGAAACTTTGAATGGCACGTGGTCCCTCTGGGTTGAACTCCCACAAGCGAAGGGGCCAGCGTTTGCAAGGCTGGACTCGACGAACTAGCATAACTTGTATTACCGCAACCAAATTAAAATCTCCCTCGAAGAGATCTCGGATGCGGCTTTGCAGTATAGGCACATCCTTGGCTGGACCCCAGCTCAGACCTCTGCTAATCCATGACATCAGTTGTGGTGGGGGGCCCGAGCGAAAAGCGGGGGCAGCCGCCCACTTGGCAATTCTGGGAGCCATAACGTAAAACCACTCCCGTTGCCACAATTCGGACACCTCTGGAAAGGAACCTTTCGGCCATGGGGCTCCTGCCATATTGCCTATTGATGCACCTCCGCACGCTGCATGTTGCCCCTCGATCATTTTCGGCTTTACTTCTAGGGTCTTGAGCCACAGGCCGAAGTGAGGGGTAACACGGAGGAAGGCCTCACACACGACAATAAATGTCGAGATGTGGAGAAAGGAGTCCGGAGCTATATCGTGGAAATCTAGCCCGTAATAGAACATCAAACCCCTAACGAAGGGATCCAGAGTGAGGCCTAGACCTCGGAGGAAGTGGGAGACGAACACGACGTTCTCGTTGGGTTCGGGAGTAGGGACGATCTGCCCTCGAGCAGGCAGCCGATGCAAAACCTTGGCGGTCAGGTATCTGGCCTCCCTCAACTTCTTAATGTCCTCTTCCGTAATGGAGGAGGGCATCCATTGGCCTTGAAGGCTAGATCCGGACATGATTGAAGATCCGGAGCACCTAACCTGGGCTTTGGGTGTTAGAACTTGAGGCGAGGGAAGGGTTCGATTGAGCACGAGAGGGAAAAAGCGAAAACCTTGTCCCTTTATAAGAGTGTGAATATCAAGCGTCCTCTCCGTAGCCGTTTAGGACTTGCCTATAATCTAGGAGTCCTAGACACGGTTGGGTTACCCACGACAGCATTAATGAGAATCCCGTAATTGGGGGAACACGATCTCTGCTTCGACAAAACGTGTCAAGAAACCGCCTCGCGTTATGTGTGGAGCTGGTTAAGAGAAACGGTTTGAATAATCACCGGGCCATGACGTAATGTCATGCTGCCAAGACAAGCCAGCAAATTAGATTTGTGAAAATATTATTCTCTCTACGGTGGTACATGGAACTTATTTTGTAGGGTCGGACACTATCCTCATTTTCAAGTTCTTCTGTGATGTATTCGGAGAAGGAACCCGCCTTGCAATGTCGAAGACAATACTGTGCGCCGGACTCATCGTCATTGAAGCCTGGTTCAGGGGCTACTGAGGGAGTCCGGGATTAGGGGGTCTCCAAATAGCCGGACTATATCCATTGGCCGGACTGTTAGACTATGAAGATACAAGATTGAAGACTTCGTCTCATGTCCGGATGGGACTCTACTTGGCGTGGAAGGCAAGCTAGGCAATACGAATATGGATATCTCCTCCTTTGTAACCGACCTTGTGTAACCCTAACCCTCTCCGGTGTCTATATAAACCGAAGGGTTTTAGTCCGTAGGACAACAACCATAACATACAATCATACCATAGGCTAGCTTCTAGGGTTTAGCCTCTCTGATCTCGTGGTAGATCTACTCTTGTACTACCCATATCATCAATATTAATCAAGCAGGACGTAGGGTTTTACCTCCATCAAGAGGGCCCGAACCTGGGTAAAACATCGTGTCCCCTGCCTCCTGTTACCATCCGGCCTAGACGCACAGTTTGGGACCCCCTACCCGAGATCCGCCGGTTTTGACACCGACAGCAGTCTACAAGGGTTATCCTTTCATGGAGAATGGAGTTGAACTTTGGTACGTGGAGGTACATCTCCACTGCGTGAAGGGAGTTTTACCAAAGACTATGGGGCAATACTTTTTCATTTCTCGAGTACCATGAGCAACATTCTTCAACTCTGTCCGTGAAGCTGCTATGGAAGCCATACGTCAGATTGGAGAAATACTAGAAGCAAGACTCTGTCACACTCAGGAATACTTGAGGGAGGTCCATGCAGAGATGATGGAGATGAAGCTCATGGCCACCATGATGAAGCAAAACATCGATGATTTGAAGGATCACATCTCACAAATCTTGTGGGACTGAAGTATCTTCAAGAAGGGCAAATGAATAAAGATAGAAGTAATGCTTGACCATACCAAACTATGTGCATGGCAGCTTTTGTAATAGAGTATTTGAAATTTGAGTTTTGAGTAGTGGTTAAGGATGTAATAAAGGATTTGATATGAAGAGAATTATGGATGAACCAGTGCATTTTTTTGGCGATACTTATCTGTGTGAACACTTGAACAATGGAAAAGAAAATGTCTTCTATAGAGTGGAGTTTGGACAAATGAGTTGGAGTTTGGTTTTAGTTATGATGGTTACCCCAAGAGTAGGCAGGAATGAAGTACTATTGGATTATAAGGAGATGTACTGGAACAAAAGTAACTCCAAGGATGAGTTAAAGTTATACAAGTGTTGAAGTGGGCCATAACCACAGGACCCAGGATTTGATAGGGAAACAAGCACAATCTTGTTGAAGAAAAGAATTCTGGAAGAAGCTGTGAGTTCATCAGAAGACGTTCCATAGGAGGTTACGTAAACCCAAGAGTTGTGAAGAAACGATAGAGATTTTGTTTGTCTTGCAGAACCAATGGATTTATTCGGACCCAGTTCGTGGAGAAGAGAAGTTCTGCAATGCTTGTGAGGATGCCCAAGTGTTAGAAAACATGATTCACTATCTGCGTATGTAGTAATGATTCAAGTACGGGATGGATTGGCCCCCATACCAGAGACTTCTATCATGAACTATCATATGTTGATGGAAAATCAGAGAGCCTTAAAACCCTAGAAGTGTCGACATGATAAACCAAAAGCCTTAGAATGGCAGGACGATGGAAACCCTGTACAGGCACCTGTTGCCAATCATAGGTTATGCGGTGAGGTTCAGCCCAGACCCATTTCCTGCAGGAGGAACCAATAATTGTTGACCACCATGAGATTTTTGATAGTTGTTTAGCATTGGCGACATACCTGTCAGCTAAGAAGACCTGTCAAGTCTCAGAAGGATCCTATTTTGAAGCAAAGACTCGTGATTTTGAGGGAAAGGCCATGCCCTTACCAGAAGAGCAAAAGTGAAGGAGTTATCTCGGAGAATATGAGAAGACCAACACCGTCAACGCAAAGGATGGAGTACATGAGTTTTGTTGGAACCGTGACCATGCTTCTAAGGGTGGTAGCACCCCAGACCTTGTGTTGATGAATGGATTTTCAAGGAGACCCCCAAACCTAACCTTCTTTCTAGCCTCTCCGAATCTCTAGGACGAGATTCATTTTAAGGGTCGTAGTTTGTAACATCCCAAAATTCTAAATTCTGGAATGTTATATTAAATAAATAATTGTGATTGTTTGTTTGATTTTTGTGTGATTGATTGTGTGAAACTGAGTGGAAATTGAAACTTTTTGAAAGTTGAATGAGAGGGAATAAAAGGACTTTCCCAAAACTTTCATCTTACATTTTGATATCCAAGAATTCAAATTCATTTCATCACAAAACCCTAGAGTGAAGATAATATGACTTCTTCCATTTAAAGAAATGAAAAGGGGTTTGAAAATGATTTGAATTCCATTTGAAATATTTCAAATTTAGAAACTTTAAGCAAATCAATGAGTTCATAAAATGACTTCTTCATATTTGAAGCAAGAGAGTTGGAAGTTTCAAAGGAATAATTTGAAGTCACTTTGAAGTTATTTGAATTTCCAAATTTCAAATCCTTTTAGGAATTATTTAGTTTTAATTCAAATTATTTTTCTCCTAAAAATAAATAAATGGAAATAATGGTAAAATTATTCCCTTCAATGGAAAATTAGGAGAAAATAAATTTGAAATCATTTTGCTATTTTAAAAATGATTTTTATTGATTTTGAATGCAACAGTAGCACTGTTTGACTTTTATGAATTTTTATGGAATTTAGTTGAACTTGTAAAATAGTTCATCTTATTGCTGCTATTTTTCTGAACATTTTGGCATCTAATATGCCTATGTAAAATGTTTACTTATTTTCCTATTGAAGTTTTTTTCCGTAAAAAAACAAAAAAACACGCACGCACGCGCTGGCCAGCCGGCCCAGCAGCCACCCAGCCGCGCGGCCCACTGGCCTACTGGCCAGCTGGCCCAGTGCCCGACCGGCCAGGCCGTCCCAGGCCGGCCAGCGCCTCAACTCCCAGCGCCCGAAGGCTTCGCCCTTGCTCGCCCGCTCCTCGTCTCCCTCTCTGTCCCGCTGACCCGTGGGCCCCGCGCCCATCGTCCCCAACCTCCCGTTCATCCCGCTCGGGATAGAACACGAGCTCACCGCCCGCAACAGCCGCCCGCCTTGCGCACGGATAAGGCTTATCCCTAGCTCCCGAGACCCCTCTCCGCGTCTATAAAAGCCTCGGAGCCCCCTCTCTCCATTCTGCCACTTCGTTTCGCCTCACACCACCAGTAGCCGACGCCCTCCTGCTTTGGATTTCGCCGGAGCTGGAGCTTCCTTGCCGGAGTAAAACGGTGCCAGTAAACCGCCCCGACCCTGTTCTTCTTCACCAAAATATTGCCCGGGTCGATGAGCATCCGTTTGACATTTTCTTTGCCCTTAGGAACCACCGTAGACGACGCCCCGACGTGCCGCGTCCTCACCGGAGCGCCGAACGCCGCCGCCTCCCTTCGCTCGTCACCAGCCACCCCGCCGCCCGCCAACCCCACCAGCTGATCGCGCACGCCGTGCCGGACCCTGCCGCCTCATTCCCCGTCGTCGAGGAACGCTGGAGTCGCCGCCCCATCACCGGCCAATGCCAGCGCTGCCGCCCCTGTACATCATCATCGCCTCACAACCGCTCGCTCCCTCCGTTCATTTTTTAGATTGGTTAAACAGCGGGTTTTGTTAAAAAAACGATCATTTTTTAGTTAGCCACCGCCGCTGTTTTGCTTAGATAGCGGTCGTTCGCCGTATAAGCTTCTGCAGCGAACACCTTTTGGCTAGTAGGAATCCGCCACGTTGCCAGGACTTGTTTGTGATAACTTTCTTCACCGTTCAGTCCCTGGAATTAGCAGATTAGCCCCTAAACTTAGAATAGCCACAACTGTTTAACCGTAAGTCCAAATTCGATGAAACCAGCGGCAAATTGTTCGTATCGAATAGCTCTATCCAGAGAACCAACTTTGAAAACTTTGGCCAATTTCAAATTTGAATTTATTCAGGTTTGAATTCAAACTTCCACTGGCCATATCTCCTCAACCGTAGCTCCGATTGATGTGATTCTTTTTGCACCGTGTCACCGTTGCCAAACCCTATCGCTTGGACCTATCTCACGATAGTTTTAACACATTAGGATCTGTCCATAGTAGTTTTACTCGTATGCCTAGTATGCACTGTGGTCCACGTCACAAATTTTGGCACCCATGCCCTATGTTGTTTTGTACTTAATATTTTCTTTTGATAGTTAAGTTTGTTGTGTGTTCATTTGGATTTTCCGAGTCTTTTCATGTTGCATGTTATTTGGTTCTCTGAAATGATTTCTTATGTGAGTGCTATGTTTGACTTTATAGATTTTCATCGGAGAGTGATGAATAGTTCTATTAAGTAAATTTCTGAGAGCGATATAATCTTCATCAACTATTACCAGGCAAGTTCACATTTGACCATTCTTCCATTTACCTATGTTTTTGTTATGCACTTAGTCCTTTGAGGTAGGATTGCATGGTAGGATTTATTGTTGCCAGATAGCTATGCCGTTACCTAGTAGTTCATTTGAGGTAGGTCTGACCTATACAGCCTTGTGACCCACGTGTAAGTTTATTTTTGCCTCGCCAAATGTAGACGTGGTTTGGGAAGCGAACATGGTGAGATATGAGTGACAAAGTAGTAATCAGGACCAAGACTTGTAAATGAACTACCTGGGCGGTATTTGGTTTGAATGGTGGCGAAGTACAATGGGAGCATGCATGGTTAATCCATGGTGGTGCACCACTAGTGGTCGGCCGCCCAGGCTCAAAGAGATCCATCGTATTCTCATGTCTAGAAGCTTACGTGTGCAGCCACAAGCCAATATGGGCTCTGGCTTAGTTGAGTAGTTAGTGTGACCCCTTCCGGGATGGGCTAGCATATGTAGAATGATGTAGGTGTACCGGCCTATCCGTGGGTTAAGGGGGAAATTTTTGAAAGACTATGTCTCGGTCATCCTGTTCTCAAACGCCAGGCAGTGCGAGAACTTCAAGGGAGGTGATCGGGTCTTGTGGCGAAAAGTGCGCAAACCTCTGCAGAGTGTTAAAACCTAATCGATTAGCCGTGTCCCCGGTTACGGACAACTTGAGCATCTAGTAGTGGAAATGCTGGGAGATCTCATCACTCTTAATTAAACAGTTGGGTTTTAAATGAAACTTTGGGAATGGTTTGAGTTGGGTTTACCAACTCATCCTATTATGTAAAGTAGTGGTAGAATAATATCTTTTATTCTAGGGAAAACTAGCTTTGTGCAAAAAACTAAAGTTAGAGCTTTCCACCAGCCAAATTGCATGTACAAATAGGTTCATTATTCTTATGATGTGACTTGCCAGTACATTCAATGTACTGACCTATATGGCTGCAACGTCTCATGTTGCAGGAATTTCTACGACGAGTAAGGGTTATGTTGTAGGGTTACGGTCTACACTCAACTTGCCTGTAACATCCCAAATTTTCAATTTGGAATGTTATACATTAGATCATCAATGCATCATCAACGCAACTCAATGACCCACGGAGAGAGTTGGGGATTTCGATATTTTCATATTTGAGTTCTCTCAAATTTTGAGAATAGGATCATTTGATTTTATTTATTTTAATATCAATTATTTCTATTACAAAAAATGAGAGAGGGAATAAAATGACTTTCCCAAAATAAAGAAATATTGAGGATTTAATAATAAAATCAAATAAGATTTTATTTCGGAGTTTTTCGGTGTTTTATTTGAATTAGGAAAAAATGCGTTTTTTTTCAAAATTGCATTTTAGGTCCCAAATAAATGTTCACCTTGTGAGGCTTGATTTTAGAAGCCCGTGAAAATTTATTTCGGAAATTTTGGAGTCCGTTTAGTATTTTTTTTCTTTTCTTCCGAGCGGAATACTTAAAAAAAACACGCCGCACGCCGACTAGGCCAAGGCCCAGCCGACGGCCCACCCCGCCGCCTACGTCTCCCTCCAGGAGACCGAAGCCGCGCCGCCGCCGAGTCCGGTTCGGGGCCGCCGCCGTGCCCCCTCCCCCAAGGCAGCACCCCCTTCTCTTAAATACCGAGCCGCCCCGCCGCCCCTCACCTCACACCACCCCGCCGGCCGCCAGCCGCAGCTGCCCCTCACCTCACCCCGCCCCGCCCCGCTGCCCGCCAGCCGCAGCCGCCCCATCGCCTGCGCTGCTGCCGCCGCCGCCGATGCCGCTGCCAAGCCGCACCGCCGCCCGCATAGCCGCCGCCGCCGCCGGAGCCCCGCCCCGCCCGCCGGAGGTATAGCCGCCGCCGTTCGCCGTTCGTTTTTTTAAAAGAGAAACCGCCTCGGTTTTTTTTTGAAACCCTAGATCGGTTTATTTCTCTGGTTTACTTAATTAGTGAACGTTCACCGATTCGTTCGTTTTAACGAACGCGTTCATTGTTTAGTTTCAGATTACGAACGTTCATTCGTTAATCTGTTCTTCGTTTTTCTTTTCTCGGATTAAATCCACAATTTTTTCTGATCGTGATTTCTGATCCGATTTTCGTTTTAGTTTAACTTTTCGCTCGTTTATCGGAATCAGGCGATTCAAGCGCCTAGGGATTCTCCTCGAAATCCTCTATCCGTTTAACCAACCTAAAAAGATTTTGCTACTATAAAATTTGCCCTAGATCCAGATTTCTAGAACGAAGTTGTTTCCTTTCGACGTTTGTCTTTCGTTGCTTCGTTCAATTTGATTCTTTTGCCAACCGGAGTTCTTAAGTTGAACCTTCTGGTTAGATCTCTTATTTGAGTTTTACCTGTGCATTAGATGAGTACTTATTGTATGCTCGTTTGTTTGTTTGCGATAGAATATCCGGAGTGCGCCGCCTGTTACTTCGAATCACTAGGTTTCCTGGATCATCAGTAAGGCAAGTAACACTTTGATCATACCTTCTCTACTACCCAGTTTTATTGCATTAGATCAATCCACACACATTGCATGATTAGGATCTAATTAAATTGTGGGATGGGAAGTAGATGAGGTAGTACCTATTAGCAGTTTATTTTCAAACCTTTGGGAGTTACTTCTACGTTTGCTTATCATGCCATGCTATGCTATTAGACATGGATTGGGTGAGTGAAATCCATTGACAGATGTGAGATTGTTAATTAATGGTTTATCTAAGGTGGCAACTTAAACACACATCTGGGTGGATTGAGGCACCTGGGTATTCCAGGACTTGCCTGTTTTCTTTTGGACCACCACCCAGGCTCAAAGGGATCATAAGACTATTCATACTAGAAACTTCCGTGTGCAGCCACAAGCTATTGTGGGCTCTAGCATAGTTGACTAAGTCGTGCGAACTCTTACAGTGGTAGACTAGTAGATGTAGGGGATGTAGGTGGTATGGTCTACCCGATCGTAAGGTGCTAGCGCTTCTGAAAGACTATGTCTCGGTCATCCTTCTTCTCAAACACCTTGTAGTGCGAGAAACCAAACGGAGGCGATCGAGTCTTGTGGGGAAAAGTGCGCAAACCTCTGCAGAGTGTAACAAACTAATCATGATTAGCCGTATCCCCGGTTATGGACATCTTGAGTATCTAGTACTTGGATTATCATGTGAATCTCAACATGTTACTCTAAATTAATTTTGTTGGGTTATGTTTAATGATGATGCTTAATTGGGATTGAGAATGCTGTCAACCATTCTCAATGTTTAACAACTACCATGATAGTTAAATAAAATTATTCCTTTGAAGTAGGGAAAAATTGGCTTTACGCAAAAACTGTAACCATAGAGCTTTCCACCAGCCAAATATGCATATAGTATAGGTGTTGCATTCCATTACTCTCTATGTGTTACCTTGCCAGCATATTCCATGTGCTGACCCGTTTTTGGGCTGCAACGTTAATGTTGCAGACTTTTCAGACGACGATTAAGGAGTTTTAGGTCGTGGTTCTATACTCAGTGATGCCGTTGGAGTTGATGGACTCACTTATCTTCCAAGCCTTCCGCTGTTATCGTTATTAGATGGCCTTAAGACATATTTATTGTAATAAGTTCTCTTTTGAGACACTCGATGTAATAAGTGTGTGATTGCTACTCTGCTATAAATCCTCCAAGTACTGTGTGGTGTCAGCATTACTGATCCAGGGATGACACCGGAGCACAGAGATCAGACTGTTTGAGGTCTGGTCGCTACATTGCCGTTGGTGTTGATGGGACTCCACACCCATATGTTTGTTTCAGCTGAGACTTATGAGGTATATATATCAGTTTTATGTTATTTATACATGTGATTGCACTTTGATATATACATTGATGTACTGTGTGTGCCAGCATACCGATCCAAGGATGGCACGGATACACAAAGGCTTGACTGTTTGAAGTCGGGTCGCTACACACCTGAGTAGAAGTATAAAGTTCACGTTGAGTAGAAATGCTTAGCCATGCTTATCACCCTATAGGTGCCTTGTTGAATGGCATCTGAGTTATTGACAGTTGATACTTAACGCTGAGCTAGGCCTGTTGGCCTTTGTTGACCCTCTCTATCCTCTTCTACTCTGGGTGAAACTTACCATCTGAATACCGGTGCGGGCGACAGCTGAATCAAGGATTGAAGGAGTGATTGGCTGTCCTTCACAAGTTGAAGGGGGCATTCAGTCATCCGTGCCGCATGAGGCCTAATAAGTCTTGGATTTGAAGATTGTGATAACAGTACAACCACATGCTATATGGGCACTAGCTTGGTTAAGTAAGGTAGTCAGCCTTAGGTGTCGATGTCGTCATATTGCAGATGGGATAGCTTCCCTGCGGGGAGTATCCTCAACACAAATGGGGGAACCGGTTTGAGGACGTACTCTCAGTTCCGTGCACCATACCCGGTGGGCATGTCACATCTTTGGGGGATCTAGTCCAAAGATCTTGTCATAATCTCCCTGCCGGTATACCAAATGGTGTACTATACCAGCGGCCACTGGTGGCATCAAGACAAGATTGTGTCGTGTGGGTAAAGTGTACAACCTCTGCAGAGTGTAAAAATATTCGAATAGCCGTGTCCACGGTCATGGACAACACATGAATCTTTCTTGACATACAGGACCCGTCTTGCTTATTCCCTCTTTGCCCCTATTCTTGAAACCTATGAAGGACGTGAGTTGATCGAGGATCCTCACTTGATGAAAGTTGTTCTGGAGATAAAACATGTTTTCATCTAAAACTTCTTTTATCCAACTACTTTATTTGACAAACAAAATTAGCTTTATGCAAATGAGCCATACAGCCTTCCTTTGAAGCCACATGTAGCTATTAGGTCGTTCCCCGAGGGAGGCATGTTGAGTACGTAATGTACTCATGGCAATAATTTTGTTGACAACAGAGTTGCATGGAGATGAAGGTGATGACTACGACTACTATGGCGATCCGTAGGAGTGAGGTAACATGGACTACATCGACTGCCAGTGGCTGAGATGGAGTCGCTACGCATTGTACTTTCCGCTGTTTTCTGAATGTATTAAGTGTCATGAGACATTTATATAGGTATGCCTTGTGGCAAGATATATTTAAAATTGTAATACCTTTTATGTATTGTGCAATGATATCATTTCACTGTGTTGTCAACAATGATCCTAGGGTTGACAAATCTACACAGGAGGGTCTGGAAGTTAATTTCGGGTTCTCACAGAAGTGGTATCAGAGCCGATGTCGAACTAGTCGCGTGTCCTTAGTTAGAAATGGAAAGCCTTATGAATTATTTTCTTAAGAAAAATATACTTCAAAAGGAATATTCTCGTACTCTTCTTCCTCACTATTGCTCTTCTAGCCATGTTACATTCAAATAAAGTTTACAGTCTACTTCTCTACCATTTTCTCTATAGTATGTGTAACCCATTTCCCTGCCCATGGTTTGAAATGTCAGAAGATTCACAAGATGTGCCAAGAATTTCAAGATACTACAACCTATGAAGCTCCGAGTAGCAATGTTTTGACAAGTGAAGACACAACGATAACTCAAGGAGTCAACAACCGCTGACGATGCTCCAGTCATCAACATTGAAGATTTACTCGAAGTTATGATGTGACCTGCCATATAGAATTAGGTTAGTTATCACCCTTGTAGTGATAGAACTCGTAGCTTGTAGACGTAAAAACCTTTTTGTGTGAGTATTGTCTGCATATTTTTTTGGTGTTTTCCTATGAAGTCATACTAAAACCCTATTTGCCAAAATGAGTGGCTTTTGAGTTTTATTTGGATAGTTTCATGGTTATCTCGGTATTATCTTTTGTTTATCTTTTGGGTATCTCCGCCTTGTGTAGGAATCTTACTCCTCTTATGATCTTTCCCTCTTCTCAATAAACGCCGGAGGACACTCTCAGAGGAAAGAAGTTGCAACAGCAAGCTTAGAGGTCTATTATCGATGTGAACCCCATAGAAAACCTCTTTTAAGGGGGATAGTAGATGGTGATTCGGCGAGATTAAAGAATTGAAGACCTTCATTCGCAAAGAAGACAAATATTTGATGACCTTCACCACACCTACAGTAAAATTCAAACTAAAGGAAGGATCAATGAGTCCAGACGCACCAAAGCTTGGCCTAAATAAGAAGGACAAGACTGAAGAATATTCAACCAGTTACAGAAGCTGTCACATTACCATCGCCAAGATCGAAGGATTATTTACAAGTTTTGCAATCTAGAAGAATTATGAGAAGAGAAGTATCTCCAATGAAGACCCAAAGCCACCTATCACCAAGATCAGAACGAGAAGTGATTCCACAAGTTTTTGAAAAGAACTATGTCAAAGACAAACCTAATCCAAACCTATTCTCTTTAGTCAGCCCAAATCTCGAGGACGAGATTTCTTTTAAGGGGGGTAGATCTGTAACATCCCGATTATCGGAATGTTTAAGAAAAAGTTTTCCAAAAATCAGGGCGAGAAAATTTCATTTGTTTTATTTGTTGACCAAGCTTAAATTGGACTTTTATAATTTAGAGGATTTAATTTGAACTAATGCGTACCTATATTAGAGATTTGAGTTTACTTCTGTTCTTTTAGTCGGGTTTTATTTTCTCGTCTTCGGCATAGTAATTTATGCGCATATGCATTTTGGAACTTCTTTTGATTTTGTTTTGAGCTTCTGTTCCTTTAATAGATTTTCCTAAAGGAAAATCTAATTGATTTCTTTCCCCAAACTCTTGGCAATATCCAATGGCCAATCCATCTTCTCTATTCTCACTCACTGTTTCTTATTCCTCTCATTCGGATGGACCCAACTCATCTCTTTTATTTACTTCCTCCATCTCCCTTGGACAGCAGCCCAACAACCCCACTATTTTTCCAAGTCTCTACCTTCCTCATGGGCTGGCCAAACTGGCCCATCTCTGCCAACCAATGAACCCCTCTCCTCCTCCTACGTGTATGTTCACAACTCACTGAAGAGGAAACCTATGTACCTTCCTTTAGTTCCTTCTCCCTTCCTATTCCTCTCTGCTAGGCATCTCCCCAACGAACGCTGAAGGAAATATGCCCTAGAGGCAATAATAAAGTTATTATTTATTTCCTTATATCATGATAAATGTTTATTATTCATGCTAGAATTGTATTAACCGGAAACATAATACATGTGTGAATACATAGACAAACAGAGTGTCACTAGTATGCCTCTACTTGACTAGCTCGTTAATCAAAGATGGTTATGTTTCCTAACCATGAACAAAGAGTTGTTATTTGATTAACGAGGTCACATCATTAGTTGAATGATCTGATTGACATGACCCATTCCATTAGCTTAGCACCCGATCGTTTAGTATGTTGCTATTGCTTTTCTTCATGACTTATACATGTTCCTATGACTATGAGATTATGCAACTCCCGTTTACCGGAGGAACACTTTGTGTGCTACCAAACGTCACAACGTAAATGGGTGATTATAAAGGAGCTCTACAGGTGTCTCCAAAGGTAGATGTTGGGTTGGCGTATTTCGAGATTAGGATTTGTCACTCCGATTGTCGGAGAGGTATCTCTGGGGCCCTCTCGGTAATGCACATCACATAAGCCTTGCAAGCATTGCAACTAATGAGTTAGTAGCGGGATGATGTATTACAGAACGAGTAAAGAGACTTGCCAGTAACGAGATTGAACTAGGTATTGGATACCGACGATCGAATCTCGGGCAAGTAACATACCGATGACAAAGGGAACAACGTATGTTGTTATGCGATCTGACCGATAAAGATCTTCGTAGAATATGTAGGAGCCAATATGGGCATCCAGGTCCCGCTATTGGTTATTGACCGGAGACGTGTCTCGGTCATGTCTACATTGTTCTCGAACCGTAGGGTCCGCACGCTTAACGTTACGATGACAGTTATTATGAGTTTATGCATTTTGATGTACCGAAGGTTGTTCGGAGTCCCGGATGTGATCACGGACATGACGAGGAGTCTCGAAATGGTCGAGACATAAAGATTGATATATTGGAAGCCTATATTTGGATATCGGAAGTGTTCCGGGTGAAATCGGGATTTTACCGGAGTACCGGGAGGTTACCGGAACCCCCCGGGAGACATATGGGCCTTCATGGGCCTTAGTGGAAAGGAGAAAGGGGCAGCCCAAGGTGGCCGCGCGCCTCCCCCTCCCCTAGTCCTATTAGGACTAGGAGAGGTGGCCGGCCCCCCTCTCTCTCTTTCCCCCCTTGAGGATTCCTATTCCAACTAGGATTGGGGGGGATCCTACTCCCAGAGGGAGTAGGACTCCTCCTGGCGCGTCCCAAGGCTGGCCACACCTCTCCCCCCTTGCTCCTTTATATACAGGGGCAGGGGGCACCTCTAGACACACAATTGATCCCCGTGATCGTTCCATAGCCGTGTGCGGTGCCCCCTGCCACCATATTCCACCTCGATCATATTGTAGCGGTGCTTAGACGAAGCCCTGCGACGGTAGAACATCAAGATCGTCACCACGCCGTCGTGCTGACGGAACTCTTCCCCGACGCTTTGCTGGATCGGAGCCCGGGGATCATCATCGAGCTGTACGTGTGCTAAGAACTCGGAGGTGCCGGAGTAACAGTGCTTGGATCGGTCGAATCGAGAAAACGTACGACTACTTCCTCTACGTTGTGTGATCGCTTCCGCAGTCGGTCTGCGTTGGTTTGTAGACAACACTCTCCCCTCTCGTTGCTGTGCATCACCATGATCTTGCGTGTGCGTAGGAATTTTTTTGAAATTACTACGTTCCCCAACAGTGGCATCCAAGCCTAGGTTTTATGGTTTGATGTTATTTGCACGAGTAGAACACAAGTGAGTTGTGGGCGATATAAGTCATACTGCCTACCAGCATGTCATACTTTGGTTCGGCGGTATTGTTGGACGAGACGACCCGGACCAACATTACGCGTACGCTTACGCGAGACCGGTTCCCTTGACGTGCTTTGCACATAGATGGCTTGCAGGCGACTGTCTCTCCAACTTCAGTTGAACCGAGTGTGGCTACGCCCGGTCCTTGAGAAGGTTAAAACGGAGTCTATTTGAAAAACTATCGTTGTGGTTTTGATGCGTAGGTGAGATGAGTTCTTCCTTAAGCCCGTAGAAGCCATGTAAAACTTGCAACAACAAAGTAGAGGACGTCTAACTTGTTTTTGCAGGGCATGTTGTGATGTGATATGGTCAAGGCATGATGATGAATTTTATTGTATGAGATGATCATGTTTTGTAACCGAGTTATCGGCAACTGGCAGGAGCCATATGGTTGTCGCTTTATTGTATGCAATGCAATCGCGATGTAATGCTTTACTTATTACTAAGCGGTAGGATAGTCGTGGAAGCATAAGATTGGCGAGACGACAACGATGCTACGATGGAGATCAAGGTGTCGCGCCGGTGACGATGGTGATCAATCGTGCTTCGGAGATGGAGATCACAAGCACAAGATGATGATGGCCATATCATATCACTTATATTGATTGCATGTGATGTTTATCCTTTTATGCATCTTATCTTGCTTTGATTGACGGTAGCATTATAAGATGATCTCTCACTAAATTATCAATAAGTGTTCTCCCTGAGTATGCACCGTTGCCAAAGTTCGTCGTGCCCAGACACCACGTGATGATCGGGTGTGATAAGCTCTACGTCCATCTACAACGGGTGCAAGCCAGTTTTGCACACGCAGAATACTCAGGTTAAACTTGACGAGCCTAGCATATGCAGATATGGCCTCGGAACACGGAGACCGAAAGGTCGAGCGTGAATCATATAGTAGATATGATCAACATAACAATGTTCACTGGAAAACTACTCCATCTCACGTGATGATCGGTTATGGTTTAGTTGATTTGGATCACGTGATCACTTAGAGGATTAGAGGGATGTCTATCTAAGTGGGAGTTCTTAAGTAATTTGATTAATTGAACTTAAACTTATCATGAACTTAGTACCTGATAGTATCTTGCTTGTTTATGTTGATTGTAGATAGATGGCTCGTGCTGTTGTTCCGTTGAATTTTAATGCGTTCCTTGAGAAAGCAAAGTTGAAAGATGATGGTAGCAATTATACGGACTGGGTCCGTAACTTGAGGATTATCCTCATTGCTGCTCAGAAGAATTACGTCCTGGAAGCACCGCTGGGTGCCAGGCCTGCTGCTGGAGCAACACCAGATGTTATGAACGTCTAGGCAGAGCAAAGCTGATGACTACTCGATAGTTCAGTGTGCCATGCTTTACGGCTTAGAATCGGGACTTCAACGACGTTTTGAACGTCATGGAGCATATGAGATGTTTCCAGGAGTTGAAGTTAATATTTCAAGCAAATGCCCGGATTGAGAGATATGAAGTCTCCAATAAGTTCTATAGCTGCAAGATGGAGGAGAACAGTTCTGTCAGTGAGCATATACTCAAAATGTCTGGGTATAATAATCACTTGATTCAATTGGGAGTTAATCTTCCAGATGATTGCGTCATTGACAGAATTCTCCAATCACTGCCACCAAGCTACAAGAGCTTCGTGATGAACTATAATATGCAAGGGATGAATAAGACTATTCCCGAGCTCTTCGCAATGCTGAAAGCTGCAGAGGTAGAAATCAAGAAGGAGCATCAAGTGTTGATGGTCAATAAGACCGCCACTTTCAAGAAAAAGGGCAAAGGAAAGAAGAAGGGAAACTTCAAGAATAACTGCAAACAAGTTGCTGCTCAGGAGAAGAAACCCAAGTCTGGACCTAAGCCTGAGACTGAGTGCATCTACTGCAAGCAGACTGGTCATTGGAAGTAGAACTACCCCAAGTATTTGGCGGATAAGAAGGATGGCAAGGTGAACAAAGGTATATGTGATATACATGTTATTGATGTGTACCTTACTAGAGCTCGCAGTAGCACTTGGGTATTTGATACTGGTTCTGTTGCTAATATTTGTAACTCGAAACAGGGACTATGGATTAAGTGAACACTGGCCAAGGACGAGGTGACGATGCGCGTGGGAAATGGTTCCAAAGTTGATGTGATCGCGGTCGGCACGCTACCTCTACATCTACCGTCGGAATTAGTTTTAGACCTAAATAATTGTTATTTGGTGCCAACGTTGAGCATGAACATTATATCTGGATCTTGTTTGATGCGAGACGGTTATTCATTTAAATCAGAGAATAATGGTTGTTCTATTTATATGAGTAATATCTTTTATGGTCATGCACCCTTGAAGAGTGGTCTATTTTTGATGAACCTCGATAGTAGTGATACACATATTCATAATGTTGAAGCCAAAAGATGCAGAGTTGATAATGATAGTGAAGCTTATTTGTGGCACTGCCATTTAGGTCATATCGGTGTAAAGCGCATGAAGAAACTCCATACTGATGGACTTTTGGAACCACTTGATTATGAATCACTTGGTACTTGCGAACCGTGCCTCATGGGCAAGATGACTAAAACGCCGTTCTTCAGAACTATGGAGAGAGCAACAGATTTGTTGGAAATCATACATACAGATGTATGTGGTCCGATGAATATTGAGGCTCGTGGCGGATATCGTTATTTTCTCACCTTCACAGATGATTTAAGCAGATATGGGTATATCTACTTAATGAAGCATAAGTCTGAAACATTTGAAAAGTTCAAAGAATTTCAGAGTGAAGTTGAAAATCATCGTAACAAGAAAATAAAGTTTCTACGATCTGATCGTGGAGGAGAATATTTGAGTTACGAGTTTGGCCTACATTTGAAACAATGCGGAATAATTTCGCAACTCACGCCACCCGGAACACCACAGCGTAATGGTGTGTCCGAACGTCGTAATCGTACTTTACTAGATATGGTGCGATCTATGATGTCTCTTACTGATTTACCACTATCGTTTTGGGGTTATGCTTTAGAGACGGCCGCACTCACATTAAATAGGGCACCATCAAAATCCGTTGAGACGACGCGTTATGAACTATGGTTTGGCAAGAAACTGAAGTTGTCGTTTCTTAAAGTTTTGGGCTGCGATGCCATGTGAAAAAGCTTCAACCTGATAAGCTCGAACCCAAATCGGAGAAATGTGTCTTCATAGGATACCTGAAGGAGACTGTTGGGTACACCTTCTATCACAGATCCAAAGGCAAGACATTTGTTGCTAAATTCGGAGTTTTTCTAGAGAAGGAGTTTCTCTCGAAAGAAGTGAGTGGGAGGAAAGTAGAAACTTGACGAGGTAACTGTACCTGCTCCTTTATTGGAAAGTAGTACATCACAGAAAATTGTTTCTGCGACACCTACACCAATAAGTGAGGAAGCTAATGATGATGATCATGAAACTTCAGATCAAGATACTACTGAACCTCGTAGATCAACCAGAGTAAGATCCGCGCCAGAGTGGTACGGTAATCCTGTTCTGGAAATCATGCTACTAGATCATGATGAACCTACGAACTATGAAGAAGCGATGGTGAGCCCAGATTCCGCAAAGTGGCTTGAAGCCATGAAATCTGAGATGGGATCCATGTATGAGAACAAAGTATGGACTTTGGTTGACTTGCCCGATGATCGGCAAGCAATTGAGAATAAATGGATCTTCAATAAGAAGACCAACGCTGACGGTAATGTTACTGTCTACAAAGCTCAACTTATTGCGAAAGGTTTTGACAAGTTCAAGGGATTGACTATGATGAGACCTTCTCACCCGTAGCGATGCTTAAGTCTGTCCGAATCATGTTAGCAATTGCCGAATTTTATGATTATGAAATTTGGCAGATGGATGTCAAACTGCATTCCTGAATGGATTTCTGGAAGAAGAGTTGTATATGATGCAACCGGAAGGTTTTATCGATCCAAAGGGAGCTAACAAAGTGTGCAAGCTCCAGCGATCCATTTATGGACTGGTGCAAGCCTCTCGGAGTTGGAATAAACGTTTTGATAGTGTGATCAAAGCATTTGGTTTTATACAGACTTTCGGAGAAGCCTGTATTTACAAGAAAGTGAGTGGGAGCTCTGTAGCATTTCTGATATTATATGTGGATGACATATTACTGATTGGAAATGATATAGAATTTCTGGATAGCATAAAGGGATACTTGAATAAGAGTTTTTCAATGAAAGACCTCGGTGAAGCTGCTTACATATTAGGCATAAAGATCTATAGAGATAGATCAAGACGCTTAATTGGACTTTCACAAAGCACATACCTTGACAAGATTTTGAAGAAGTTCAAAATGGATCAAGCAAAGAAAGGGTTCTTGCCTGTGTTACAAGGTGTGAAGTTGAGTCAGACTCAATGCCCGACCACTGCAGAAGATAGAGAGAAAATGAAAGATGTTCCCTATGCTTCAGCCATAGGCTCTATCATGTATGCAATGCTGTGTACCAGACCTGATGTGTGCCTTGCTATAAGTTTAGCAGGGAGGTACCAAAGTAATCCAGGAGTGGATCACTGGACAGCGGTCAAGAACATCCTGAAATACCTGAAAAGGACTAAGGATATGTTTCTCGTATATGGAGGTGACAAAGAGCTCACCGTAAAAGGTTACGTTGATGCAAGCTTTGACACTGATCCGGACGATTCTAAATCGCAAACCGGATACGTGTTTACATTAAACGGTGGAGCTGTCAGTTGGTGCAGTTCTAAACAAAGCGTCGTAGCGGGATCTACATGTGAAGCGGAGTACATAGCTGCTTCGGAAGCAGCGAACGAAGGAGTCTGGATGAAGGAGTTCATATCCGATCTAGGTGTCATACCTAGTGCATCGGGTCCAATGAAAATCTTTTGTGACAATACTGGTGCAATTGCCTTGGCAAAGGAATCCAGATTTCACAAAAAACCAACACATCAAGAGACGCTTCAATTCCATCCGGGATCTAGTCCAGGTGGGAGACATAGAGATTTGCAAGATACATACGGATCTGAATGTTGCAGACCCGTTGACTAAGCCTCTTCCACGAGCAAAACATGATCAGCACCAAGCTCCATGGGTGTTAGAATCATTACTGTGTAATCTAGATTATTGACTCTAGTGCAAGTGGGAGACTGAAGGAAATATGCCCTAGAGGCAATAATAAAGTTATTATTTATTTCCTTATATCATGATAAATGTTTATTATTCATGCTAGAATTGTATTAACCGGAAACATAATACATGTGTGAATACATAGACAAACAGAGTGTCACTAGTATGCCTCTACTTGACTAGCTCGTTAATCAAAGATGGTTATGTTTCTAACCATGAACCATGAGTTGTCATTTGATTAACGGGTCACATCATTATAGAATGATATGATTGACATGACCATTCCATTAGCTTACACGATCGTTTAGTATGTTGCTATTGCTTTTCTTCATGACTTATACATGTTCCTATGACTATGAGATTATGCAACTCCCGTTTACCGGAGGAACACTTTGTGTGCTACCAAACGTCACAATGTAACTGGGTGATTATAAAGGAGCTCTACAGGTGTCTCCAAAGGTACATGTTGGGTTGGCGTATTTCGAGATTAGGATTTGTCACTCCGATTGTCGGAGAGGTATCTCTGGGCCCTCTCGGTAATGCACATCACATAAGCCTTGCAAGCATTGCAACTAATGAGTTAGTTGCGGGATGATGTATTACAGGAACGAGTAAAGACTTGCCGGTAACGAGATTGAACTAGGTATTGGATACCGACGATCGAATCTCGGGCAAGTAACATACCGATGACAAAGGGAACAACGTATGTTGTTATGCGGTCTGACCGATAAAGATCTTCGTAGAATATGTGGGAGCCAATATGGAGCATCCAGGTCCGCTATTGGTTATTGACCGGAGACATGTCTCGGTCATTTCTACATGTTCTCGAACCGTAGGGTCCGCACGCTTAACGTACGATGACAATTATTATGAGTTTATGCATTTTGATGTACCGAAGGTTGTTCGGAGTCCCGGATATGATCACGACATGACGAGGAGTCTCGAAATGGTCGAGACATAAAGATTGATATATTGGAAGCCTATATTTGGATATCGGAAGTGTTCCGGGTGAAATCGGGATTTTACCGGAGTACCGGGAGGTTACCGGAACCCCCCGGGAGCCATATGGGCCTTATGGGCCTTAGTGGAAAGGAGAAAGGGGCAGCCCAAGGTGGCGCGCCTCCCCCCTCCCCTAGTCCTATTAGGACTAGGAGAGGTGGCCGGCCCCCTCTCTCTTTCCCCCCTTGAGGATTCCTATTCCAAACTAGGATTGGGGGGGGGGGGGAATCCTACTCCCAGAGGGAGTAGGACTCCTCCTGGCGCGTCCCAAGGCTGGCCGCACCTCTCCCCCTTGCTCCTTTATATACAGGGGCAGGGGGCACCTCTAGACACACAATTGATCCCCGTGATCGTTCCATAGCCGTGTGCGGTGCCCCCTGCCACCACATTCCACCTCGATCATATTGTAGCGGTGCTTAGCCAAAGCCCTGCAACGGTAGAACATCAAGATCGTCACCACGCCGTCGTGCTGACGGAACTCTTCCCCAACACTTTGCTGGATCGGAGCCCGGGGATCGTCATCGAGCTGTACGTGTGCTAAGAACTCGGAGGTGCCGGAGTAACAGTGCTTGGATCGGTCGGATCGAGAAAACGTACGACTACTTCCTCTACGTTGTGTGATCGCTTCCGCAGTCGGTCTGCGTTGGTTCGTAGACAACACTCTCCCCTCTCGTTGCTGTGCATCACCATGATCTTGCTTGTGCGTAGGAAATTTTTTGAAATTACTACGTTCCCCAACAAACGCCTCGTCTCCTTTCCTTACTCTGTACGCTAGCACCTATAGAAAGGAAATATCAACAGACACCCTGAGCGCTTCCTCTCCTCCTCCACTACACGCACACAGAAGATCAAACATACAGCAATGAATCGTCCCCTCCTCTAACTTCCCTTATATCTCATCCCTTTCCAAAACTGAAGGAACCATTCTGTGTGCCTCCAGCTCCTCTTCAACTTTGCTAGTCTCCCTGCCCTCTTCCTTCTCTTTCTCTACATAAACTCGCTCTCCAAAGAATGGTGCTCCATGGACGCCGGTGCTCGTTCCCGGTAAAGTAGACCATCTCCATCAGCACCCTTGCGCCCCAAGGTCCATCTCCACACCATGAATCCATTCAGAGAGGAACGAATGTGTCTCGTAGACCACACGCGAAGAATTCAGCATGTTTGTCTACACTGTTCATTGAGTTCGTCGGACTGATTCGTCGCGCTTCTATCCAATCCCTTTTGTGCACCTTTAAAATATCACTCAAGTTATCTCCTAGACATCATGGTTCCTCCTATTTTTATCGTTGGTCGCGATGATGCTATCCGTCGCATAAACCGTAGGTCATGGTCATAGTTCCATCGCTTTTGCTCATCGTTTGATCTTGACCACAATAGAAGAAATGTTTTATATGGTTGTAGCAATCCCATAGTGGAGTTAGATTACTTGTTTGGTTAATCAAGTTTTATTATAGATTTTTGGTTGTTGATCGAACTATTTATTAATATGTTCTTTTCTTGTGTTCTTGATACGGGTAGGAGTGTGTGCTAGCTATCTCATAATTTGTGTGTGTCATATGGTTTACTAGATTTAGTTTACTCTTGTTTAAATTGCTAAAATAGTTGTACATCGTTTCGGCTCGATAATTTGTGGTAGCATGTATTTCCCTTTTATGCATGCGTACTAATATTTATGAATTATAGCCATGTGTAGTATTTTATTTTTTTAATATAGATTGATTTTGAGTTACTAAATATCATATAATTTTGTAGTCATGTGTTATGCGAGTGTACAAGTTTTTGTGAATGTTTACCACCCGTAGAAGTTGATTGGTGTATTTGATTATCATTATTCGTACGTGTTTGGCTGGTGTTATTATTTTAATTAGATTTAGATCATTATTAGTGAAATATTTTATTTATTATTTTAGTAGTACTTGGTGTTTTTTATTGTTCTATATTGAGAATGAGTACAAATTTTTGGTGATATCTCCATGCGTAGAACCTTGTAGAATTATTGTCTTTGCTTGATTTATTTAGTTGTGAAATACTTAATGTCTTGACTATTTAATTTTGTTTAGCACGGCGTTATCATAGATATGGTTTACATATTCATTTTCATCCATGTCACATGTTGGTTCTAAATCATGCCTTGTCTAAGATAGATGTTTAAATATTTTTGCATGTGTGTTGTATAGTTGTGATGTCATGCCATGTTGTAGGATATGATGTTTATTTTAATTGTGTGCGGTATCTAGTCATTTATACTAGTAGTCATAAATTGGTATATTAACTTAGAACATTGCCATGCTTGTGGTGAATTGCTTGGCATGGAATTATTATTTTGTATGATATAAGAGTGACACATTATTGCATAGTGTTCCTCTTATTTTATAGATGTTTGGCATCCAATATAGTTAAAGGTTGCATTTCTTAAATTGGTGTTATGTTGATATTGTCAAATTTATGATTTACTTTAATCATAAGAGCCTTATCTACCAACTCTTGGTAGTTGTTGAATGTTGCCACCATCAACTGCATGCTCATCTCATCATTCAGCCCTTCCATAAACTTCTCCTGCTTTGCGGCATCTGTGGCCACATCATCAGGGGCATAGTGAGATAACTTGCTAAACTCATCCGCGTACTGAGCCACAGTACGGTTCCCCTGGCGTAAGTTGTGAAACTCACGCTTCTTCATACTCATAGCTCCAGTTGAGACATGGGCTGTGCGAAAAGCTTGCTGAAACTGGTCCCATGTAACAGTGGCTATAGGGTAGGTGATAGTGTTATTCTCCCACCATGAGGTTACTGGTCCATCCAACTGATGTGCGGCAAAACGCATCTTCTCCGCATCGGTACATCCTGTAGTGGTTAACTCCCTTCCAATCCCACGGAGCCAATCATATGCTACTATGGGCTCGATACTACTAGAAAACACCGGCGCTTGCAACCTCAGAATATGGGCTAAGTTATCAACTGGTGGTGGTGGTGGTGGGTTGTTGTTGTTGTTGCCTTGGTTCTGAACTAACAACTGCATCACGGTATTCTGCTGCTGGATCAACTGAGTTAGCTCCGGTGGGAAGGTAAATCCGAGGTGAAAGATCGTCGATGTCGCCTAGAGGGGGGGTGAATAGGCGTTTTAAAATAATTACGGTTTAGGCTTTAACAAATGCGGAATAAACCTAGCGGTTAATTTGTCAAGCACAAAACCTAAAACAACTAGGCTCACCTATGTGCACCAACAACTTATGCTAAGCAAGATAAGCAACTATGTGATAGCAAGATATATGACAAGAAACAATATGGCTATCACAAAGTAAAGTGCATAAGTAAAGGGGCTCGGGTAAGAGATAACCAAGGCATGCGGAGACGACGATGTATCCCGAAGTTCACACCCTTGCGGATGCTAATCTCCGTTTGGAGCAGTGTGGAGGCACAATGCTCCCCAAGAAGCCACTAGGGCCACCGTAATCTCCTCACGCCCTCGCACAATGCAAGATGCCGTGATTCCACTAAGGGACCCTTGAGGGCGGTCACCGAACCCGTACAAATGGCAACCCTTGGGGGCGGTCACCGAACCCGTACACTTTGGTAACCCTTGGGGGAGGTCACCGGTACCCGTCAAATTGCTCAGGGCGATCTCCACAACCTAATTGGAGACCCCGACGCTTGCCTGAAGCTTTACACCACAATGATTGAGCTCCGAACAACACCAACCGTCTAGGGAGCCAAGGCACCCAAGAGGAACACGCGCTAGGGTGCCCAAACACCCAACAATAATAAGCTTCTCAAACTTCACTTCCACGTAGAACTATGGAGAACTCAAACTGATGCACCAAATGCAATGGCAAGGGCACACGGAGTGCCCAAGTCCTTCTCTCTCAAATCCCACCGAAGCAACTAATGCTAGGGAGGAAAATGAGAGGAAGAACAAGAAGGAGAACACCAAGATCTAGATCCAAGGGGTTCCCCTCACATAGAGGATAAAGTGATTGGTGGAAATGTGGATCTAGATCTCCTCTCTCTTTTCCCTCAAAAACTAGCAAGAATCCATGGAGGGATTGAGAGTTAGCAAGCTCGAAGAAGGTCAACAATGGGGGAAGAACACGAGCTCGAAGGATAAGGTTCAATGGGGAAGAAGACCCCCTTTTATAGGAGGGGGAAAATCCAACCGTTATGTGCTCAGCCCGCACATGAGCGGTACTACCGCTCCATGAGCGGTACTACCGCTCGGGTGGAAGAAACAGGGACAAGGAGCAACAAAACATGAACCTTGGGGTGGTAGTACCACAGGAGACAGCGGTACTACTGCTGGGTTAAGCGGTACTACCGCTCCCTTCGGCGGTACTGCCATGCAGAACGAAGGGTAAAGGGAAAGAGGGAACTAGGCGGTACTACCGCGGAGGAAGGGCGGTACTGCCGCTAAGGAGCGGTACTGCCGCACTACTGCCGCAGCGAGGTACCGCACAATCCGACACAGAAAAAGACCCCTCGAATCGACGCGGTAGGGACCTGGTAAGCCAGCGGTAGTACTGTTGCAGAGTCACCGCCGGTACTACCGCTGCAGAGCGGTACTGCCGCTTGTGACCCCTCAGCAGTACTACCGCTGGGTACCACGGTACTAGCGTTGGGACCCTGACAAAAACCACACTCAAGAAAACAAGAACTGCCATAACTTCTGCATATGAGCTCCGAATTGAGAAAACTCAAGCTTGTTGGAAACAAGACGACGAGTAGCATCAAAATAGCGACTGGTTATAGTAAGAAGAGGCAGGGGAGGTATGCCTAACAAAAAGAGGAGTGAAACCTCCAATCGAGAAGAATCGTCAAAACCTCCAACATCGAAAACATCATAGAAGATGCATGCGAACTCCGTTTTCGATGAACTCAAGCTTGTCATCAAGATGACCATAAGCTCTAAGACTCATAGAGAGAACCAAACAAGAACCAAGAAAGATGATGCAAGGATGCAATGGTTTGAGCTCTCAATGAACGATACGATCAAGCTACTCATCGAGAGCCCCCCTTGATAG